>NW_028175357.1:0-198085 GCF_965226575.1 Pagrus pagrus
GCCCTTGATGACCCGCCTCATCGTGGATACCTTTCAGGACCTTATCTTTCAGGTGAGTGGGCACGACATACCGGTAAGTCTTTGCCCTTGTCACCACATCCCTTGACATGCGATACAGAACACCTGCCCTGATGATAAGTTGTTCCCAGTGCCGGAGAAGCCGCAAGGCTTCAGCTGGCTCACGTGGGCGTTCTCGTCTCGACGGTCGTCTCTGACGTTCCACAAAGTAGAGCACCCGACCCAAGCATGGATCAGCACGTTGAAACGATGTCAGTTTGTCTATCGGCAAAGGGCGGAAATCAGACAGATCAGAAGGCAGAAGTGACTGGGTGAGTTGCGGTAAGCAGAAAGCATGAGGGGGCAAGCAGTCTTTCTCCAGGGAGTGTTCAAGAACAGCTGACACAGCTTTTGAGGAGATCGGTGGATGCTGGGGCACTGCCACCGCACTATTGAACGACACAGTCAAAGGGCGATGTTGCAGGCGGCTGAGAGGATCACAGGACAGCCGAAAAACATCCTGCACACAGTCAGGCTCCAAGGCATTTGCTTCCTCCAGAAGTGCACCATAGGGGACCGTAGTGAGTCGATGGAGAACACTGGGGTGCACAAACGGCTCACGGCTGAGGGCATCCGCTACCACATTTTTAGGACCAGGAATGTATCTGATGTCAAAGTCATATGGGGCCAGTTTTGACACCCACCTCTGCTCACAGGCATCCAGCTTGGGTTTACTGAGAATGTAAGTGAGCGGGTTATTGTCGGTCCATACAGTGAATTGGTGACCTCTCAGCCAATGGCTGAACTTGTCGCACACAGCCCACTTAAGTGCGAGGAATTCCAGTCTGTGTGCTGGGTAGCGAGATTGGGCATAATTCAACGACTTGCTGGCAAATGCGATGGGCCTTGCAACATCATCTCCATCAGCCAGCTGAGAAAGCACCGCCCCGAGGCCATTGGATGAGGCATCAACCGACAGGAGGAAAGGCTTACTGAAGTCGGGGTGAGCAAGAGTGACATTGTTCAACAAAGCCTGCTTTAGCTTCTTGAAAGCCTCGCTGCATGCAGGAGTCCAATCAGCAGAAGAGAGGTCCCGAGATGTGAGCCGGATCTTCTTACCTTGGGCACGTCGAGGCCTCTTTCCACCAGACGTCAGTGCGAACAAAGGCTTACTCATACCAGAGTACCCCTCAAAAAACTGCTGATAAAATCCAACCATCCCAAGGAAGGATCTGATCTTGGTGGGGGACGGGATGTCAGTGCCCTCCACCATTAAGTCATTCTCCTGCAAGTCCACAATAGCTTTGACCTTCTCCGGATCAGTTGAAATGCCTTCCTTCGTCACAATATGCCCCAGAAACTTCACCGAAGGCCTCATGAAATGACACTTTTTGGGGGCTAGCTTCAGGTTGTGCGCCTTTAACCTCTCGAACACCATCTCCAACCTCTGCAACGCCAGCTGTTCATTGGGAGCAAACACGAGAATATCATCAAGATAGCACAAGAGACACAGGAAGTTTTGATCACCGAAGATAGCCATCATCATCCTCATGAACGTGGCGGGGCTATTGCAAAGTCCCTGCGGGAGCCTGTTGTACTCATAAAGTCCAAATGGGGAGGTGAATGCGGTGAACTTCTTGTCCTCCTCATGGACCCCCACGTTATAATACCCAGAGGTCAGGTCCATGGTTGAGAAGAACGCATTCCCCCCCAGGGCGGCCAAGGCATCAGCCTGGTGGGGCAAGGGATGTGCGTCACGGACAGTGCGTGCGTTCAGCCACCGAAAGTCAGTGCAGAGACGCAGGTCGCCGTTCTTTTTCCAGACCAGAACAAGAGGTGATGCGTACTCGCTTGTAGACTTCCTTATGATGTCACGCTCCTCCATCTCATTTAAAGCCACCCTCAGCTTCTCATAGTGCGATGGGGACAGACGGCGATAGGGGAGTCTGAAGGGCTTGCTATCACTCAGTCTGATGCGGTGAACAAAGTCTTTGGCTTTACCACAGTCCATCCTGTGGCGAGAGAAGATGGACTCATACTTAGCCAGCAGGTCAACAAGCTTCGCCCTCCAGAAGGGGGACAGGTGAGTTGCGTCAATGTCAATGTCCTGTAGTCCAAGTTCAGAGAGAGTAGGACTAAGGGCCGGTCGAGCAGTACAGTCCGAGTCAACAGTCAAGCTCTTCTCACTGGCTGTATCAGATCTGTCTGCTGTCTTTGTCACAGAACATCTCACTCCATCAGGTGAGTCAGTTATATCATAGTAGTCAGTGTCAAAGTCTTCCAGTGCCACACAGGGTGACACGTCAGCAATCTTGCAGTTGCGTCTCAAAGTCACTGGTCTTGGGGAGGGGTTAATGATTCTCACTGGAACCCATCCGTCGCCCCACAGTGGCGTCACAACACGGCCCACCATCACTGAACGCGGTACTGTTCCTGACTCACTTGGTTCCACAACCACCGTGCTGCCAGCTGAGAGACATAGCTGAGTAGGTAGACGACCCCAAACCAAGTGTTCTGTCAAGGGCTCGAGGGTCACTGCATGCTTGAGTTTAACAGTACCCACCTTATCAGGACACTCATCGCCTCTCCATTTCTCCACAGTGGTCAACAGCTGCAGCAGGCTCCCTTCCTCCACAGGAACCTGATCGGAAAGATACGTTCTCCCCCAGAAATCTCCAGAGTGTTTCAGCACCCGAATGAGGTGTTTCATGACATTGCTGCCAAGAATGAGATCATCACTTTGGCCCTCCACGATGAGCGTTGGAACTGAGAAGCAACAGCCAAACACCCTCATCTGCAACTCACACACACCAACAGGGTTTGTTCTTGAACCTCCACATCCGACAAGGACAACTGAAGTGGGGAAAACAGAGTCAGGGGAAACAACATTGTTCTGCTTCAGGAGAGGGAGCACACAAGAGCTCAAGGAACAGGCCATAGAGCCACTGTCAAGCATAGCTCGAAGATTTACAGTATCTTGTATCAGCACATCAGTGTGAAATAGTCTATCAGTTGCAGCCAGTCTTTGCGTATTTTGAATAATCACAGTGGCGTTATCACCTGCTAAGGAGCAGAACTGTGAGTATACTGACTCAAGATCAACATCATCAAAGTCTTGTGGGGACATGTCATCTGGCCCTACACTACTCCCCTGCTCATGTGGGCCAACTAGTTTTCCTGCTGATTGGAACCACCAGGCCGAGTAGCAGGTAAGTCAGAAGGTGGGGCTCCATGACAGGTCATAGCTTGATGTCCAGTAGCATAGCAGCGAAAACAAAGCCGCTCTCTCCTGCAGTGAGACAAGGTGTCATGGTCGTCACCTCCACAAATGGAACACGGACCCCGAGACCTTCCGCGGCCACCAGCACCTGACCTTGGCGACCTGGAATGACGGGAGGCCTCTTGCTGCAGTAACCGCTCAAGGAGAGTGATAACATGGTCCAGAGACTGCCCTTCAGACTGTGACGTTCTGCCGGTTGCAACTGGTTGAGGGGCAGGGGGCCCCCCTGCAGACTGGGTGTGGCACTGCAAAATGTTCGCTGCCTGGTTGGATTGCAGGGTTCTGGCTGGGTGTGAAGACTGACGCTGCTGGAGGCGCCTCTTCCGGTGGTGTTCATCCAACCGCACCTGAACATCAGTGGCAGTCCACTCCTCCAGCGGCTTACAGCTGAAGACTAGAGACAGCTCAGAGTCTGGACAGTGAGTGATAAACATGACTGTGACTTCACGGGAAGGATTGTCGAGAGTCTTTCCTTGTCTCTTCAGTCCATCTACAGCAGTGTCAATGGCTTTGTTAAGCCGAATCCAATAGTCAACAGCAGTCTCAGTGGGTCGTGGCTTTGTGTCATAAAAGTCAGCAAGAGGCATAAAAGAGGTCACAGAGTCACTGAAGTGCTGCTTAAGTATGTCAAACACAGGTTGAGGGCCTGACTTTAAGTCTAAGGAGGGTTGACTGCGAAGCCCAATAGTCACTATATCACGTGCCCTCCCCCTTAGCTTGCCCAAAACTTCATCCACCTGGCAACATAGCTCAATGCCCCTCCTACTCAGGTAAAGCCTCATAGCTTCCTCCCACTCAGAGACTGAAATCTTATCAGTGTTATCACCCCTGAAAGGATGTGGTTCATAACTGTCATGTGTAATTGTCAAGTTAACCTTAGAAAGATCAGCTGTGGTTGACTGAGTCATGTTAGCATCATTAGCTGGAATGGACTTGAGACATGAAACAATGTTCTCACCTATACTGGTCCCTATCTGTTTCACCAGATCACTGAGAACATGGACATCTTGACCAGAAAGTGCAGACTCTCCATCTATCCCAACATCCACAGTGGCACATGCACTATCCCTCCCAGGACGACTGTGAGGAGTAGATGTCACATGTCTGCCTACACTAAACCCATCCAGATTAGGAAACTGACTGAACCACTGTTTAGTACCCCTACCAGCACCTGACACATTATGTTGATCCATTGTCATCGAAAAAAGAAAAGAAAACCTCAAAGTCCACAGCTAAGAGTCTGTTACCCTTTTTCAGTTTTAATTTACCAACTTATTCCTCTTCTCTTTATTTCTTTTCTGTTGACTGTTATCCCAATTGCAGGGGGAAAGAAAAAAATAAATAAATAAAAAAAATAAACACCTTGGGGCATTTACACATTAAATGCACCACACATATGATAAAGAGAAGGAGAAGAGAAAAAAAATGTCCCCACTAGTTCGCATTAAAATACATCATTATACCAAAAACATGTCATGTTCACTGCTGCAATCCACAAAGACATTTTTTTTTTTTTTTTTTTTTTTTTTAACCGTGGCACAGATAGGCCACCATATAACACAAGAAACACAGTCCAAAACCGGGTTTATGCTACCACCGGACTCACGATACCAAGGGAGTAAATGAAGCGCAGGCGAAGTAGTCACGTGAAGAGCCGGTCCCACATCAAGATGGCGGCGTCACCATGGAGACGAAGAAACCTCGGCGCCACTGTAGTCAGATCCGGGTCACGGCACCATTGTAGCGGCTTTGTACTCTCTCTCATTGCGTTGTGTATTTTCACAGAAGTAGAAGACCATCACAGTTGGCAATCTTGCCGTTTATTTCGGACATCTGGCAGAAGAATTGACAGTACAGTCAGTTTCGGGTTCCTCACACACACACACATACACGTCAGGACGACAGCAAGGTCCGACTGCTCAATTAGTTTAGAAATGAACACAAAATAACATACAAAGCGTACCTGGCAGAAGAATTGACAGTACAGTCAGTTTCGGGTTCCTCACACACACACACATACACGTCTGAAAAATGTAAAATGAAAAGAAAGTGCACGTTAGCTAACAATGTGTAGCACTAGCCATTTCATAAACCAAAATAAGAGAAAACACCGTCAACATTTTTGTGAAGAAGGACGTGCTCAACCGTTCTGGAGCTATATGTTTAAAAAACACAACTTAAACCACCCCTTAGTATACTAGTTAAAGTAATTAGTATGAGACAATGGCGGAGCTCATTATTCGTGCACCTACCAGGACGACAGCAAGGTCCGACTGCTGCTACCCCCCCAGAATGCACAACCATAATCCACCGGGGTGCTGCATTTACTTACTATAGGACAATTAAGTCTCAGTGTTGTGTGATGAGTTGTTTTATGGCAAGTGGAATCACACTAATTCCTAACTCCGTTACACTAGCCTGAACTGGATGAATTTGGATCTTCTTCATGGCAAAGGAGTTTTTACCTGGAATTTCATTCATTAAAGGTGAAAAGTGGCTTATGTGAAAAATGAGCGTTTCAGAGCGAGAGCAGCCTGTTTTTGCACTAAGCTGCATTTCACTGAAAAAAGGTCTTTCAAACAGGTTTACTAGCCTGAACTGGTTGAATTTGGATCTTCTTCATGGCAAATGAGTTTTTACCTGGAATTTAATTCATTAAGGCTGAAAAGTGGGTTATGTCAAAAATGAGCGTTTCAGAGCGATAGGAGGCTGTTTTAGCACTGTACAGTCGCCTAAGGCTGAAAAGTGGCTTATGTGAAAAATGAGCGTTTCAGAGCGAGAGCAGCCTGTTTTTGCACTAAGCTGCATTTCACTGAAAAAAGGTCTTTCAAACAGGTTTACTAGCCTGAACTGGTTGAATTTGGATCTTCTTCATGGCAAAGGAGTTTTTACCTGGAATTTCATTCATTAAAGGTGAAAAGTGGCTTATGTCAAAAATGAGCGTTTCAGAGCGATTGGAGGCTGTTTTAGCGCTGAAAAGTGGCTTATGTGAAAAATGAGCGTTTCAGAGCGATTGGAGGCTGTTTTAGCACTGTACAGTCGCCTAAGGCTGAAAAGTGGCTTATGTGAAAAATGAGCGTTTCAGAGCGAGAGCAGCCTGTTTTTGCACTAAGCTGCATTTCACTGAAAAAAGGTCTTTCAAACAGGTTTACTAGCCTGAACTTGTTGAATTTGGATCTTCTTCATGGCAAAGGAGTTTTCACCTGGAATTTAATTCATTAAGGCTGAAAAGTGGGTTATGTCAAAAATGAGCGTTTCAGAGCGATTGGAGGCTGTTTTAGCACTGTACAGTCGCCTAAGGCTGAAAAGTGGCTTATGTGAAAACTGAGCGTTTCAGAGCGAGAGCAGCATGTTTTTGCACTAAGCTGCATTTCACTGAAAAAAGGTCTTTCAAACAGGTTTACTAGCCTGAACTGGTTGAATTTGGATGTTATTCATGGCAAAGGAGTTTTTACCTGGAATTTCATTCATTAAAGGTGAAAAGTGGGTTATGTCAAAAATGAGCGTTTCAGAGCGATAGGAGGCTGTTTTAGCACTGTACAGTCTCCTAAGGCTGAAAAGTGGCTTATGTGAAAAATGAGCGTTTCAGAGCGATTGGAGGCTGTTTTAGCGCTGAAAAGTGGCTTATGTGAAAAATGAGCGTTTCAGAGCGAGAGCAGCCTGTTTTTGCACTAAGCTGCATTTCACTGAAAAAAGGTCTTTCAAACAGGTTTACTAGCCTGAACTGGTTGAATTTGGATCTTCTTCATGGCAAAGGAGTTTTTACCTGGAATTTCATTCATTAAAGGTGAAAAGTGGCTTATGTCAAAAATGAGCGTTTCAGAGCGATTGGAGGCTGTTTTAGCACTGTACAGTCGCCTAAGGCTGAAAAGTGGCTTATGTGAAAAATGAGCGTTTCAGAGCGATTGGAGGCTGTTTTTGCACTGTACAGTCGCCTAAGGCTGAAAAGTGGCTTATGTGAAAAATGAGCGTTTCAGAGCGATTGGAAGCTGTTTTAGCGCTGAAAAGTGGCTTATGTGAAAAATGAGCGTTTCAGAGCGAGAGCAGCCTGTTTTTGCACTAAGCTGCATTTCACTGAAAAAAGGTCTTTCAAACAGGTTTACTAGCCTGAACTGGTTGAATTTGGATCTTCTTCATGGCAAAGGAGTTTTTACCTGGAATTTCATTCATTAAAGGTGAAAAGTGGCTTATGTCAAAAATGAGCGTTTCAGAGCGATAGGAGGCTGTTTTAGCACTGTACAGTCTCCTAAGGCTGAAAAGTGGCTTATGTGAAAAATGAGCGTTTCAGAGCGAGAGCAGCCTGTTTTTGCACTAAGCTGCATTTCACTGAAAAAAGGTCTTTCAACCAGGTTTACTAGCCTGAACTGGATGAATTTGGATCTTCTTCATGGCAAAGGAGTTTTTACCTGGAATTTCATTCATTAAAGGTGAAAAGTGGCTTATGTCAAAAATGAGCGTTTCAGAGCGATTGGAGGCTGTTTTAGCGCTGAAAAGTGGCTTATGTGAAAAATGAGCGTTTCAGAGCGAGAGCAGCCTGTTTTTGCACTAAGCTGCATTTCACTGAAAAAAGGTCTTTCAAACAGGTTTACTAGCCTGAACTGGTTGAATTTGGATCTTCTTCATGGCAAAGGAGTTTTTACCTGGAATTTCATTCATTAAAGGTGAAAAGTGGCTTATGTCAAAAATGAGCGTTTCAGAGCGATTGGAGGCTGTTTTAGCGCTGAAAAGTGGCTTATGTGAAAAATGAGCGTTTCAGAGCGATTGGAGGCTGTTTTCGCACTGTACAGTCGCCTAAGGCTGAAAAGTGGCTTATGTGAAAAATGAGCGTTTCTGAGCGAGAGCAGCCTGTTTTTGCACTAAGCTGCATTTCACTGAAAAAAGGTCTTTCAAACAGGTTTAATAGCCTGAACTGGTTGAATTTGGATGTTATTCATGGCAAAGGAGTTTTTACCTGGAATTTCATTCATTAAAGGTGAAAAGTGGGTTATGTCAAAAATGAGCGTTTCAGAGCGATAGGAGGCTGTTTTAGCACTGTACAGTCTCCTAAGGCTGAAAAGTGGCTTATGTGAAAAATGAGCGTTTCAGAGCGAGAGCAGCCTGTTTTTGCACTAAGCTGCATTTCACTGAAAAAAGGTCTTTCAAACAGGTTTACTAGCCTGAACTGGTTGAATTTGGATCTTCTTCATGGCAAAGGAGTTTTTACCTGGAATTTCATTCATTAAAGGTGAAAAGTGGCTTATGTCAAAAATGAGCGTTTCAGAGCGATTGGAGGCTGTTTTAGCGCTGAAAAGTGGCTTATGTGAAAAATGAGCGTTTCAGAGCGAGAGCAGCCTGTTTTTGCACTAAGCTGCATTTCACTGAAAAAAGGTCTTTCAAACAGGTTTACTAGCCTGAACTGGTTGAATTTGGATCTTCTTCATGGCAAAGGAGTTTTTACCTGGAATTTCATTCATTAAAGGTGAAAAGTGGCTTATGTCAAAAATGAGCGTTTCAGAGCGATTGGAGGCTGTTTTAGCACTGTACAGTCGCCTAAGGCTGAAAAGTGGCTTATGTGAAAAATGAGCGTTTCAGAGCGAGAGCAGCCTGTTTTTGCACTAAGCTGCATTTCACTGAAAAAAGGTCTTTCAACCAGGTTTACTAGCCTGAACTGGATGAATTTGGATCTTCTTCATGGCAAAGGAGTTTTTACCTGGAATTTCATTCATTAAAGGTGAAAAGTGGCTTATGTCAAAAATGAGCGTTTCAGAGCGATTGGAGGCTGTTTTAGCGCTGAAAAGTGGCTTATGTGAAAAATGAGCGTTTCAGAGCGATTGGAGGCTGTTTTAGCACTGTACAGTCGCCTAAGGCTGAAAAGTGGCTTATGTGAAAAATGAGCGTTTCAGAGCGAGAGGAGGCTGTTTTTGCACTAAGCTGCATTTCACTGAAAAAAGGTCTTTCAAACAGGTTTACTAGCCTGAACTGGTTGAATTTGGATCTTCTTCATGGCAAAGGAGTTTTTACCTGGAATTTCATTCATTAAAGGTGAAAAGTGGCTTATGTCAAAAATGAGCGTTTCAGAGCGATTGGAGGCTGTTTTAGCGCTGAAAAGTGGCTTATGTGAAAAATGAGCGTTTCAGAGCGATTGGAGGCTGTTTTAGCACTGTACAGTCGCCTAAGGCTGAAAAGTGGCTTATGTGAAAAATGAGCGTTTCAGAGCGAGAGCAGCCTGTTTTTGCACTAAGCTGCATTTCACTGAAAAAAGGTCTTTCAAACAGGTTTAATAGCCTGAACTGGTTGAATTTGGATGTTATTCATGGCAAAGGAGTTTTTACCTGGAATTTCATTCATTAAAGGTGAAAAGTGGGTTATGTCAAAAATGAGCGTTTCAGAGCGATAGGAGGCTGTTTTAGCACTGTACAGTCTCCTAAGGCTGAAAAGTGGCTTATGTGAAAAATGAGCGTTTCAGAGCGAGAGCAGCCTGTTTTTGCACTAAGCTGCATTTCACTGAAAAAAGGTCTTTCAACCAGGTTTACTAGCCTGAACTGGATGAATTTGGATCTTCTTCATGGCAAAGGAGTTTTTACCTGGAATTTCATTCATTAAAGGTGAAAAGTGGCTTATGTCAAAAATGAGCGTTTCAGAGCGATTGGAGGCTGTTTTAGCGCTGAAAAGTGGCTTATGTGAAAAATGAGCGTTTCAGAGCGATTGGAGGCTGTTTTAGCACTGTACAGTCGCCTAAGGCTGAAAAGTGGCTTATGTGAAAAATGAGCGTTTCAGAGCGAGAGCAGCCTGTTTTTGCACTAAGCTGCATTTCACTGAAAAAAGGTCTTTCAAACAGGTTTAATAGCCTGAACTGGTTGAATTTGGATGTTATTCATGGCAAAGGAGTTTTTACCTGGAATTTCATTCATTAAAGGTGAAAAGTGGGTTATGTCAAAAATGAGCGTTTCAGAGCGATAGGAGGCTGTTTTAGCACTGTACAGTCTCCTAAGGCTGAAAAGTGGCTTATGTGAAAAATGAGCGTTTCAGAGCGAGAGCAGCCTGTTTTTGCACTAAGCTGCATTTCACTGAAAAAAGGTCTTTCAACCAGGTTTACTAGCCTGAACTGGATGAATTTGGATCTTCTTCATGGCAAAGGAGTTTTTACCTGGAATTTCATTCATTAAAGGTGAAAAGTGGCTTATGTCAAAAATGAGCGTTTCAGAGCGATTGGAGGCTGTTTTAGCGCTGAAAAGTGGCTTATGTGAAAAATGAGCGTTTCAGAGCGAGAGCAGCCTGTTTTTGCACTAAGCTGCATTTCACTGAAAAAAGGTCTTTCAAACAGGTTTACTAGCCTGAACTGGTTGAATTTGGATCTTCTTCATGGCAAAGGAGTTTTTACCTGGAATTTCATTCATTAAAGGTGAAAAGTGGCTTATGTCAAAAATGAGCGTTTCAGAGCGATTGGAGGCTGTTTTAGCGCTGAAAAGTGGCTTATGTGAAAAATGAGCGTTTCAGAGCGATTGGAGGCTGTTTTAGCACTGTACAGTCGCCTAAGGCTGAAAAGTGGCTTATGTGAAAAATGAGCGTTTCTGAGCGAGAGCAGCCTGTTTTTGCACTAAGCTGCATTTCACTGAAAAAAGGTCTTTCAAACAGGTTTAATAGCCTGAACTGGTTGAATTTGGATGTTATTCATGGCAAAGGAGTTTTTACCTGGAATTTCATTCATTAAAGGTGAAAAGTGGGTTATGTCAAAAATGAGCGTTTCAGAGCGATAGGAGGCTGTTTTAGCACTGTACAGTCTCCTAAGGCTGAAAAGTGGCTTATGTGAAAAATGAGCGTTTCAGAGCGAGAGCAGCCTGTTTTTGCACTAAGCTGCATTTCACTGAAAAAAGGTCTTTCAAACAGGTTTACTAGCCTGAACTGGTTGAATTTGGATCTTCTTCATGGCAAAGGAGTTTTTACCTGGAATTTCATTCATTAAAGGTGAAAAGTGGCTTGTGTCAAAAATGAGCGTTTCAGAGCGATTGGAGGCTGTTTTAGCGCTGAAAAGTGGCTTATGTGAAAAATGAGCGTTTCAGAGCGAGAGCAGCCTGTTTTTGCACTAAGCTGCATTTCACTGAAAAAAGGTCTTTCAAACAGGTTTACTAGCCTGAACTGGTTGAATTTGGATCTTCTTCATGGCAAAGGAGTTTTTACCTGGAATTTCATTCATTAAAGGTGAAAAGTGGCTTATGTGAAAAATGAGCGTTTCAGAGCGATTGGAGGCTGTTTTAGCACTGTACAGTCGCCTAAGGCTGAAAAGTGGCTTATGTGAAAAATGAGCGTTTCAGAGCGAGAGCAGCCTGTTTTTGCACTAAGCTGCATTTCACTGAAAAAAGGTCTTTCAAACAGGTTTAATAGCCTGAACTGGTTGAATTTGGATGTTATTCATGGCAAAGGAGTTTTTACCTGGAATTTCATTCATTAAAGGTGAAAAGTGGGTTATGTCAAAAATGAGCGTTTCAAAGCGATAGGAGGCTGTTTTAGCACTGTACAGTCTCCTAAGGCTGAAAAGTGGCTTATGTGAAAAATGAGCGTTTCAGAGCGAGAGCAGCCTGTTTTTGCACTAAGCTGCATTTCACTGAAAAAAGGTCTTTCAAACAGGTTTACTAGCCTGAACTGGTTGAATTTGGATCTTCTTCATGGCAAAGGAGTTTTTACCTGGAATTTCATTCATTAAAGGTGAAAAGTGGCTTATGTCAAAAATGAGCGTTTCAGAGCGATTGGAGGCTGTTTTAGCGCTGAAAAGTGGCTTATGTGAAAAATGAGCGTTTCAGAGCGATTGGAGGCTGTTTTAGCACTGTACAGTCGCCTAAGGCTGAAAAGTGGCTTATGTGAAAAATGAGCGTTTCAGAGCGAGAGCAGCCTGTTTTTGCACTAAGCTGCATTTCACTGAAAAAAGGTCTTTCAAACAGGTTTAATAGCCTGAACTGGTTGAATTTGGATGTTATTCATGGCAAAGGAGTTTTTACCTGGAATTTCATTCATTAAAGGTGAAAAGTGGGTTATGTCAAAAATGAGCGTTTCAGAGCGATAGGAGGCTGTTTTAGCACTGTACAGTCTCCTAAGGCTGAAAAGTGGCTTATGTGAAAAATGAGCGTTTCAGAGCGAGAGCAGCCTGTTTTTGCACTAAGCTGCATTTCACTGAAAAAAGGTCTTTCAACCAGGTTTACTAGCCTGAACTGGATGAATTTGGATCTTCTTCATGGCAAAGGAGTTTTTACCTGGAATTTCATTCATTAAAGGTGAAAAGTGGCTTATGTCAAAAATGAGCGTTTCAGAGCGATTGGAGGCTGTTTTAGCGCTGAAAAGTGGCTTATGTGAAAAATGAGCGTTTCAGAGCGAGAGCAGCCTGTTTTTGCACTAAGCTGCATTTCACTGAAAAAAGGTCTTTCAAACAGGTTTACTAGCCTGAACTGGTTGAATTTGGATCTTCTTCATGGCAAAGGAGTTTTTACCTGGAATTTCATTCATTAAAGGTGAAAAGTGGCTTATGTCAAAAATGAGCGTTTCAGAGCGATTGGAGGCTGTTTTAGCGCTGAAAAGTGGCTTATGTGAAAAATGAGCGTTTCAGAGCGATTGGAGGCTGTTTTAGCACTGTACAGTCGCCTAAGGCTGAAAAGTGGCTTATGTGAAAAATGAGCGTTTCAGAGCGAGAGCAGCCTGTTTTTGCACTAAGCTGCATTTCACTGAAAAAAGGTCTTTCAAACAGGTTTACTAGCCTGAACTGGTTGAATTTGGATCTTCTTCATGGCAAAGGAGTTTTTACCTGGAATTTCATTCATTAAAGGTGAAAAGTGGCTTATGTCAAAAATGAGCGTTTCAGAGCGATTGGAGGCTGTTTTAGCGCTGAAAAGTGGCTTATGTGAAAAATGAGCGTTTCAGAGCGAGAGCAGCCTGTTTTTGCACTAAGCTGCATTTCACTGAAAAAAGGTCTTTCAAACAGGTTTACTAGCCTGAACTGGTTGAATTTGGATCTTCTTCATGGCAAAGGAGTTTTTACCTGGAATTTCATTCATTAAAGGTGAAAAGTGGCTTATGTCAAAAATGAGCGTTTCAGAGCGATTGGAGGCTGTTTTAGCGCTGAAAAGTGGCTTATGTGAAAAATGAGCGTTTCAGAGCGATTGGAGGCTGTTTTAGCACTGTACAGTCGCCTAAGGCTGAAAAGTGGCTTATGTGAAAAATGAGCGTTTCAGAGCGAGAGCAGCCTGTTTTTGCACTAAGCTGCATTTCACTGAAAAAAGGTCTTTCAAACAGGTTTACTAGCCTGAACTGGTTGAATTTGGATCTTCTTCATGGCAAAGGAGTTTTTACCTGGAATTTCATTCATTAAAGGTGAAAAGTGGCTTATGTCAAAAATGAGCGTTTCAGAGCGATTGGAGGCTGTTTTAGCGCTGAAAAGTGGCTTATGTGAAAAATGAGCGTTTCAGAGCGAGAGCAGCCTGTTTTTGCACTAAGCTGCATTTCACTGAAAAAAGGTCTTTCAAACAGGTTTACTAGCCTGAACTGGTTGAATTTGGATCTTCTTCATGGCAAAGGAGTTTTTACCTGGAATTTCATTCATTAAAGGTGAAAAGTGGCTTATGTCAAAAATGAGCGTTTCAGAGCGATTGGAGGCTGTTTTAGCGCTGAAAAGTGGCTTATGTGAAAAATGAGCGTTTCAGAGCGATTGGAGGCTGTTTTAGCACTGTACAGTCGCCTAAGGCTGAAAAGTGGCTTATGTGAAAAATGAGCGTTTCAGAGCGAGAGCAGCCTGTTTTTGCACTAAGCTGCATTTCACTGAAAAAAGGTCTTTCAAACAGGTTTACTAGCCTGAACTGGTTGAATTTGGATCTTCTTCATGGCAAAGGAGTTTTTACCTGGAATTTCATTCATTAAAGGTGAAAAGTGGCTTATGTCAAAAATGAGCGTTTCAGAGCGATTGGAGGCTGTTTTAGCGCTGAAAAGTGGCTTATGTGAAAAATGAGCGTTTCAGAGCGAGAGCAGCCTGTTTTTGCACTAAGCTGCATTTCACTGAAAAAAGGTCTTTCAAACAGGTTTACTAGCCTGAACTGGTTGAATTTGGATCTTCTTCATGGCAAAGGAGTTTTTACCTGGAATTTCATTCATTAAAGGTGAAAAGTGGCTTATGTCAAAAATGAGCGTTTCAGAGCGATTGGAGGCTGTTTTAGCGCTGGAAAGTGGCTTATGTGAAAAATGAGCGTTTCAGAGCGATTGGAGGCTGTTTTAGCACTGTACAGTCGCCTAAGGCTGAAAAGTGGCTTATGTGAAAAATGAGCGTTTCAGAGCGAGAGCAGCCTGTTTTTGCACTAAGCTGCATTTCACTGAAAAAAGGTCTTTCAAACAGGTTTAATAGCCTGAACTGGTTGAATTTGGATGTTATTCATGGCAAAGGAGTTTTTACCTGGAATTTCATTCATTAAAGGTGAAAAGTGGGTTATGTCAAAAATGAGCGTTTCAGAGCAATAGGAGGCTGTTTTAGCACTGTACAGTCTCCTAAGGCTGAAAAGTGGCTTATGTGAAAAATGAGCGTTTCAGAGCGAGAGCAGCCTGTTTTTGCACTAAGCTGCATTTCACTGAAAAAAGGTCTTTCAACCAGGTTTACTAGCCTGAACTGGATGAATTTGGATCTTCTTCATGGCAAAGGAGTTTTTACCTGGAATTTCATTCATTAAAGGTGAAAAGTGGCTTATGTCAAAAATGAGCGTTTCAGAGCGATTGGAGGCTGTTTTAGCGCTGAAAAGTGGCTTATGTGAAAAATGAGCGTTTCAGAGCGAGAGCAGCCTGTTTTTGCACTAAGCTGCATTTCACTGAAAAAAGGTCTTTCAACCAGGTTTACTAGCCTGAACTGGATGAATTTGGATCTTCTTCATGGCAAAGGAGTTTTTACCTGGAATTTCATTCATTAAAGGTGAAAAGTGGCTTATGTCAAAAATGAGCGTTTCAGAGCGATTGGAGGCTGTTTTAGCGCTGAAAAGTGGCTTATGTGAAAAATGAGCGTTTCAGAGCGAGAGCAGCCTGTTTTTGCACTAAGCTGCATTTCACTGAAAAAAGGTCTTTCAAACAGGTTTACTAGCCTGAACTGGTTGAATTTGGATCTTCTTCATGGCAAAGGAGTTTTTACCTGGAATTTCATTCATTAAAGGTGAAAAGTGGCTTATGTCAAAAATGAGCGTTTCAGAGCGATTGGAGGCTGTTTTAGCGCTGAAAAGTGGCTTATGTGAAAAATGAGCGTTTCAGAGCGAGAGCAGCCTGTTTTTGCACTAAGCTGCATTTCACTGAAAAAAGGTCTTTCAACCAGGTTTACTAGCCTGAACTGGATGAATTTGGATCTTCTTCATGGCAAAGGAGTTTTTACCTGGAATTTCATTCATTAAAGGTGAAAAGTGGCTTATGTCAAAAATGAGCGTTTCAGAGCGATTGGAGGCTGTTTTAGCGCTGAAAAGTGGCTTATGTGAAAAATGAGCGTTTCAGAGCGAGAGCAGCCTGTTTTTGCACTAAGCTGCATTTCACTGAAAAAAGGTCTTTCAAACAGGTTTACTAGCCTGAACTGGTTGAATTTGGATCTTCTTCATGGCAAAGGAGTTTTTACCTGGAATTTCATTCATTAAAGGTGAAAAGTGGCTTATGTCAAAAATGAGCGTTTCAGAGCGATTGGAGGCTGTTTTAGCGCTGAAAAGTGGCTTATGTGAAAAATGAGCGTTTCAGAGCGATTGGAGGCTGTTTTAGCACTGTACAGTCGCCTAAGGCTGAAAAGTGGCTTATGTGAAAAATGAGCGTTTCAGAGCGAGAGCAGCCTGTTTTTGCACTAAGCTGCATTTCACTGAAAAAAGGTCTTTCAAACAGGTTTAATAGCCTGAACTGGTTGAATTTGGATGTTATTCATGGCAAAGGAGTTTTTACCTGGAATTTCATTCATTAAAGGTGAAAAGTGGCTTATGTCAAAAATTAGCGTTTCAGAGCGATTGGAGGCTGTTTTAGCGCTGAAAAGTGGCTTATGTGAAAAATGAGCGTTTCAGAGCGAGAGCAGCCTGTTTTTGCACTAAGCTGCATTTCACTGAAAAAAGGTCTTTCAAACAGGTTTACTAGCCTGAACTGGTTGAATTTGGATCTTCTTCATGGCAAAGGAGTTTTTACCTGGAATTTCATTCATTAAAGGTGAAAAGTGGCTTATGTCAAAAATGAGCGTTTCAGAGCGATTGGAGGCTGTTTTAGCGCTGAAAAGTGGCTTATGTCAAAAATGAGCGTTTCAGAGCGATTGGAGGCTGTTTTAGCGCTGAAAAGTGGCTTATGTGAAAAATGAGCGTTTCTGAGCGAGAGCAGCCTGTTTTTGCACTAAGCTGCATTTCACTGAAAAAAGGTCTTTCAAACAGGTTTACTAGCCTGAACTGGTTGAATTTGGATCTTCTTCATGGCAAAGGAGTTTTTACCTGGAATTTCATTCATTAAAGGTGAAAAGTGGCTTATGTCAAAAATGAGCGTTTCAGAGCGATTGGAGGCTGTTTTAGCGCTGAAAAGTGGCTTATGTGAAAAATGAGCGTTTCAGAGCGATTGGAGGCTGTTTTCGCACTGTACAGTCGCCTAAGGCTGAAAAGTGGCTTATGTGAAAAATGAGCGTTTCTGAGCGAGAGCAGCCTGTTTTTGCACTAAGCTGCATTTCAAAAGGTCTTTCAAACAGGTTTAATAGCCTGAACTGGTTGAATTTGGATGTTATTCATGGCAAAGGAGTTTTTACCTGGAATTTCATTCATTAAAGGTGAAAAGTGGGTTATGTCAAAAATGAGCGTTTCAGAGCGATAGGAGGCTGTTTTAGCACTGTACAGTCTCCTAAGGCTGAAAAGTGGCTTATGTGAAAAATGAGCGTTTCAGAGCGAGAGCAGCCTGTTTTTGCACTAAGCTGCATTTCACTGAAAAAAGGTCTTTCAAACAGGTTTACTAGCCTGAACTGGTTGAATTTGGATCTTCTTCATGGCAAAGGAGTTTTTACCTGGAATTTCATTCATTAAAGGTGAAAAGTGGCTTATGTCAAAAATGAGCGTTTCAGAGCGATTGGAGGCTGTTTTAGCGCTGAAAAGTGGCTTATGTGAAAAATGAGCGTTTCAGAGCGATTGGAGGCTGTTTTAGCACTGTACAGTCGCCTAAGGCTGAAAAGTGGCTTATGTGAAAAATGAGCGTTTCAGAGCGAGAGCAGCCTGTTTTTGCACTAAGCTGCATTTCACTGAAAAAAGGTCTTTCAAACAGGTTTAATAGCCTGAACTGGTTGAATTTGGATGTTATTCATGGCAAAGGAGTTTTTACCTGGAATTTCATTCATTAAAGGTGAAAAGTGGGTTATGTCAAAAATGAGCGTTTCAGAGCGATTGGAGGCTGTTTTAGCGCTGAAAAGTGGCTTATGTGAAAAATGAGCGTTTCAGAGCGATTGGAGGCTGTTTTAGCACTGTACAGTCTCCTAAGGCTGAAAAGTGGCTTATGTGAAAAATGAGCGTTTCAGAGCGAGAGCAGCCTGTTTTTGCACTAAGCTGCATTTCACTGAAAAAAGGTCTTTCAAACAGGTTTACTAGCCTGAACTGGTTGAATTTGGATCTTCTTCATGGCAAAGGAGTTTTTACCTGGAATTTCATTCATTAAAGGTGAAAAGTGGCTTATGTCAAAAATGAGCGTTTCAGAGCGATTGGAGGCTGTTTTAGCGCTGAAAAGTGGCTTATGTGAAAAATGAGCGTTTCAGAGCGAGAGCAGCCTGTTTTTGCACTAAGCTGCATTTCACTGAAAAAAGGTCTTTCAAACAGGTTTAATAGCCTGAACTGGTTGAATTTGGATGTTATTCATGGCAAAGGAGTTTTTACCTGGAATTTCATTCATTAAAGGTGAAAAGTGGGTTATGTCAAAAATGAGCGTTTCAGAGCGATAGGAGGCTGTTTTAGCACTGTACAGTCTCCTAAGGCTGAAAAGTGGCTTATGTGAAAAATGAGCGTTTCAGAGCGAGAGCAGCCTGTTTTTGCACTAAGCTGCATTTCACTGAAAAAAGGTCTTTCAAACAGGTTTACTAGCCTGAACTGGTTGAATTTGGATCTTCTTCATGGCAAAGGAGTTTTTACCTGGAATTTCATTCATTAAAGGTGAAAAGTGGCTTATGTGAAAAATGAGCGTTTCAGAGCGATTGGAGGCTGTTTTAGCGCTGAAAAGTGGCTTATGTGAAAAATGAGCGTTTCAGAGCGAGAGCAGCCTGTTTTTGCACTAAGCTGCATTTCACTGAAAAAAGGTCTTTCAAACAGGTTTACTAGCCTGAACTGGTTGAATTTGGATCTTCTTCATGGCAAAGGAGTTTTTACCTGGAATTTCATTCATTAAAGGTGAAAAGTGGCTTATGTCAAAAATGAGCGTTTCAGAGCGATTGGAGGCTGTTTTAGCGCTGAAAAGTGGCTTATGTGAAAAATGAGCGTTTCAGAGCGAGAGCAGCCTGTTTTTGCACTAAGCTGCATTTCACTGAAAAAAGGTCTTTCAACCAGGTTTACTAGCCTGAACTGGATGAATTTGGATCTTCTTCATGGCAAAGGAGTTTTTACCTGGAATTTCATTCATTAAAGGTGAAAAGTGGCTTATGTCAAAAATGAGCGTTTCAGAGCGATTGGAGGCTGTTTTAGCGCTGAAAAGTGGCTTATGTGAAAAATGAGCGTTTCAGAGCGAGAGCAGCCTGTTTTTGCACTAAGCTGCATTTCACTGAAAAAAGGTCTTTCAAACAGGTTTACTAGCCTGAACTGGTTGAATTTGGATCTTCTTCATGGCAAAGGAGTTTTTACCTGGAATTTCATTCATTAAAGGTGAAAAGTGGCTTATGTCAAAAATGAGCGTTTCAGAGCGATTGGAGGCTGTTTTAGCGCTGAAAAGTGGCTTATGTGAAAAATGAGCGTTTCAGAGCGATTGGAGGCTGTTTTAGCACTGTACAGTCGCCTAAGGCTGAAAAGTGGCTTATGTGAAAAATGAGCGTTTCAGAGCGAGAGCAGCCTGTTTTTGCACTAAGCTGCATTTCACTGAAAAAAGGTCTTTCAAACAGGTTTACTAGCCTGAACTGGTTGAATTTGGATCTTCTTCATGGCAAAGGAGTTTTTACCTGGAATTTCATTCATTAAAGGTGAAAAGTGGCTTATGTCAAAAATGAGCGTTTCAGAGCGATTGGAGGCTGTTTTAGCGCTGAAAAGTGGCTTATGTGAAAAATGAGCGTTTCAGAGCGAGAGCAGCCTGTTTTTGCACTAAGCTGCATTTCACTGAAAAAAGGTCTTTCAAACAGGTTTACTAGCCTGAACTGGTTGAATTTGGATCTTCTTCATGGCAAAGGAGTTTTTACCTGGAATTTCATTCATTAAAGGTGAAAAGTGGCTTATGTCAAAAATGAGCGTTTCAGAGCGATTGGAGGCTGTTTTAGCGCTGAAAAGTGGCTTATGTGAAAAATGAGCGTTTCAGAGCGATTGGAGGCTGTTTTCGCACTGTACAGTCGCCTAAGGCTGAAAAGTGGCTTATGTGAAAAATGAGCGTTTCTGAGCGAGAGCAGCCTGTTTTTGCACTAAGCTGCATTTCACTGAAAAAAGGTCTTTCAAACAGGTTTAATAGCCTGAACTGGTTGAATTTGGATGTTATTCATGGCAAAGGAGTTTTTACCTGGAATTTCATTCATTAAAGGTGAAAAGTGGGTTATGTCAAAAATGAGCGTTTCAGAGCGATAGGAGGCTGTTTTAGCACTGTACAGTCTCCTAAGGCTGAAAAGTGGCTTATGTGAAAAATGAGCGTTTCAGAGCGAGAGCAGCCTGTTTTTGCACTAAGCTGCATTTCACTGAAAAAAGGTCTTTCAAACAGGTTTACTAGCCTGAACTGGTTGAATTTGGATCTTCTTCATGGCAAAGGAGTTTTTACCTGGAATTTCATTCATTAAAGGTGAAAAGTGGCTTATGTCAAAAATGAGCGTTTCAGAGCGATTGGAGGCTGTTTTAGCGCTGAAAAGTGGCTTATGTGAAAAATGAGCGTTTCAGAGCGATTGGAGGCTGTTTTAGCACTGTACAGTCGCCTAAGGCTGAAAAGTGGCTTATGTGAAAAATGAGCGTTTCAGAGCGAGAGCAGCCTGTTTTTGCACTAAGCTGCATTTCACTGAAAAAAGGTCTTTCAAACAGGTTTAATAGCCTGAACTGGTTGAATTTGGATGTTATTCATGGCAAAGGAGTTTTTACCTGGAATTTCATTCATTAAAGGTGAAAAGTGGGTTATGTCAAAAATGAGCGTTTCAGAGCGATTGGAGGCTGTTTTAGCGCTGAAAAGTGGCTTATGTGAAAAATGAGCGTTTCAGAGCGATTGGAGGCTGTTTTAGCACTGTACAGTCTCCTAAGGCTGAAAAGTGGCTTATGTGAAAAATGAGCGTTTCAGAGCGAGAGCAGCCTGTTTTTGCACTAAGCTGCATTTCACTGAAAAAAGGTCTTTCAAACAGGTTTACTAGCCTGAACTGGTTGAATTTGGATCTTCTTCATGGCAAAGGAGTTTTTACCTGGAATTTCATTCATTAAAGGTGAAAAGTGGCTTATGTCAAAAATGAGCGTTTCAGAGCGATTGGAGGCTGTTTTAGCGCTGAAAAGTGGCTTATGTGAAAAATGAGCGTTTCAGAGCGAGAGCAGCCTGTTTTTGCACTAAGCTGCATTTCACTGAAAAAAGGTCTTTCAAACAGGTTTAATAGCCTGAACTGGTTGAATTTGGATGTTATTCATGGCAAAGGAGTTTTTACCTGGAATTTCATTCATTAAAGGTGAAAAGTGGGTTATGTCAAAAATGAGCGTTTCAGAGCGATAGGAGGCTGTTTTAGCACTGTACAGTCTCCTAAGGCTGAAAAGTGGCTTATGTGAAAAATGAGCGTTTCAGAGCGAGAGCAGCCTGTTTTTGCACTAAGCTGCATTTCACTGAAAAAAGGTCTTTCAAACAGGTTTACTAGCCTGAACTGGTTGAATTTGGATCTTCTTCATGGCAAAGGAGTTTTTACCTGGAATTTCATTCATTAAAGGTGAAAAGTGGCTTATGTGAAAAATGAGCGTTTCAGAGCGATTGGAGGCTGTTTTAGCGCTGAAAAGTGGCTTATGTGAAAAATGAGCGTTTCAGAGCGAGAGCAGCCTGTTTTTGCACTAAGCTGCATTTCACTGAAAAAAGGTCTTTCAAACAGGTTTACTAGCCTGAACTGGTTGAATTTGGATCTTCTTCATGGCAAAGGAGTTTTTACCTGGAATTTCATTCATTAAAGGTGAAAAGTGGCTTATGTCAAAAATGAGCGTTTCAGAGCGATTGGAGGCTGTTTTAGCGCTGAAAAGTGGCTTATGTGAAAAATGAGCGTTTCAGAGCGAGAGCAGCCTGTTTTTGCACTAAGCTGCATTTCACTGAAAAAAGGTCTTTCAACCAGGTTTACTAGCCTGAACTGGATGAATTTGGATCTTCTTCATGGCAAAGGAGTTTTTACCTGGAATTTCATTCATTAAAGGTAAAAAGTGGCTTATGTCAAAAATGAGCGTTTCAGAGCGATTGGAGGCTGTTTTAGCGCTGAAAAGTGGCTTATGTGAAAAATGAGCGTTTCAGAGCGAGAGCAGCCTGTTTTTGCACTAAGCTGCATTTCACTGAAAAAAGGTCTTTCAAACAGGTTTACTAGCCTGAACTGGTTGAATTTGGATCTTCTTCATGGCAAAGGAGTTTTTACCTGGAATTTCATTCATTAAAGGTGAAAAGTGGCTTATGTCAAAAATGAGCGTTTCAGAGCGATTGGAGGCTGTTTTAGCGCTGAAAAGTGGCTTATGTGAAAAATGAGCGTTTCAGAGCGATTGGAGGCTGTTTTAGCACTGTACAGTCGCCTAAGGCTGAAAAGTGGCTTATGTGAAAAATGAGCGTTTCAGAGCGAGAGCAGCCTGTTTTTGCACTAAGCTGCATTTCACTGAAAAAAGGTCTTTCAAACAGGTTTAATAGCCTGAACTGGTTGAATTTGGATGTTATTCATGGCAAAGGAGTTTTTACCTGGAATTTCATTCATTAAAGGTGAAAAGTGGCTTATGTCAAAAATGAGCGTTTCAGAGCGATTGGAGGCTGTTTTAGCGCTGAAAAGTGGCTTATGTGAAAAATGAGCGTTTCAGAGCGAGAGCAGCCTGTTTTTGCACTAAGCTGCATTTCACTGAAAAAAGGTCTTTCAAACAGGTTTACTAGCCTGAACTGGTTGAATTTGGATCTTCTTCATGGCAAAGGAGTTTTTACCTGGAATTTCATTCATTAAAGGTGAAAAGTGGCTTATGTCAAAAATGAGCGTTTCAGAGCGATTGGAGGCTGTTTTAGCGCTGAAAAGTGGCTTATGTCAAAAATGAGCGTTTCAGAGCGATTGGAGGCTGTTTTAGCGCTGAAAAGTGGCTTATGTGAAAAATGAGCGTTTCTGAGCGAGAGCAGCCTGTTTTTGCACTAAGCTGCATTTCACTGAAAAAAGGTCTTTCAAACAGGTTTACTAGCCTGAACTGGTTGAATTTGGATCTTCTTCATGGCAAAGGAGTTTTTACCTGGAATTTCATTCATTAAAGGTGAAAAGTGGCTTATGTCAAAAATGAGCGTTTCAGAGCGATTGGAGGCTGTTTTAGCGCTGAAAAGTGGCTTATGTGAAAAATGAGCGTTTCAGAGCGATTGGAGGCTGTTTTCGCACTGTACAGTCGCCTAAGGCTGAAAAGTGGCTTATGTGAAAAATGAGCGTTTCTGAGCGAGAGCAGCCTGTTTTTGCACTAAGCTGCATTTCACTGAAAAAAGGTCTTTCAAACAGGTTTAATAGCCTGAACTGGTTGAATTTGGATGTTATTCATGGCAAAGGAGTTTTTACCTGGAATTTCATTCATTAAAGGTGAAAAGTGGGTTATGTCAAAAATGAGCGTTTCAGAGCGATAGGAGGCTGTTTTAGCACTGTACAGTCTCCTAAGGCTGAAAAGTGGCTTATGTGAAAAATGAGCGTTTCAGAGCGAGAGCAGCCTGTTTTTGCACTAAGCTGCATTTCACTGAAAAAAGGTCTTTCAAACAGGTTTACTAGCCTGAACTGGTTGAATTTGGATCTTCTTCATGGCAAAGGAGTTTTTACCTGGAATTTCATTCATTAAAGGTGAAAAGTGGCTTATGTCAAAAATGAGCGTTTCAGAGCGATTGGAGGCTGTTTTAGCGCTGAAAAGTGGCTTATGTGAAAAATGAGCGTTTCAGAGCGAGAGCAGCCTGTTTTTGCACTAAGCTGCATTTCACTGAAAAAAGGTCTTTCAACCAGGTTTACTAGCCTGAACTGGATGAATTTGGATCTTCTTCATGGCAAAGGAGTTTTTACCTGGAATTTCATTCATTAAATAGCCTGAACTGGATGAATTTGGATCTTCTTCATGGCAAAGGAGTTTTTACCTGGAATTTCATTCATTAAAGGTGAAAAGTGGCTTATGTCAAAAATGAGCGTTTCAGAGCGATTGGAGGCTGTTTTAGCGCTGAAAAGTGGCTTATGTGAAAAATGAGCGTTTCAGAGCGAGAGCAGCCTGTTTTTGCACTAAGCTGCATTTCACTGAAAAAAGGTCTTTCAAACAGGTTTACTAGCCTGAACTGGTTGAATTTGGATCTTCTTCATGGCAAAGGAGTTTTTACCTGGAATTTCATTCATTAAAGGTGAAAAGTGGCTTATGTCAAAAATGAGCGTTTCAGAGCGATTGGAGGCTGTTTTAGCGCTGAAAAGTGGCTTATGTGAAAAATGAGCGTTTCAGAGCGATTGGAGGCTGTTTTAGCACTGTACAGTCGCCTAAGGCTGAAAAGTGGCTTATGTGAAAAATGAGCGTTTCAGAGCGAGAGCAGCCTGTTTTTGCACTAAGCTGCATTTCACTGAAAAAAGGTCTTTCAAACAGGTTTACTAGCCTGAACTGGTTGAATTTGGATCTTCTTCATGGCAAAGGAGTTTTTACCTGGAATTTCATTCATTAAAGGTGAAAAGTGGCTTATGTCAAAAATGAGCGTTTCAGAGCGATTGGAGGCTGTTTTAGCGCTGAAAAGTGGCTTATGTGAAAAATGAGCGTTTCAGAGCGAGAGCAGCCTGTTTTTGCACTAAGCTGCATTTCACTGAAAAAAGGTCTTTCAAACAGGTTTACTAGCCTGAACTGGTTGAATTTGGATCTTCTTCATGGCAAAGGAGTTTTTACCTGGAATTTCATTCATTAAAGGTGAAAAGTGGCTTATGTCAAAAATGAGCGTTTCAGAGCGATTGGAGGCTGTTTTAGCGCTGAAAAGTGGCTTATGTGAAAAATGAGCGTTTCTGAGCGAGAGCAGCCTGTTTTTGCACTAAGCTGCATTTCACTGAAAAAAGGTCTTTCAAACAGGTTTACTAGCCTGAACTGGTTGAATTTGGATCTTCTTCATGGCAAAGGAGTTTTTACCTGGAATTTCATTCATTAAAGGTGAAAAGTGGCTTATGTCAAAAATGAGCGTTTCAGAGCGATTGGAGGCTGTTTTAGCGCTGAAAAGTGGCTTATGTGAAAAATGAGCGTTTCAGAGCGATTGGAGGCTGTTTTCGCACTGTACAGTCGCCTAAGGCTGAAAAGTGGCTTATGTGAAAAATGAGCGTTTCTGAGCGAGAGCAGCCTGTTTTTGCACTAAGCTGCATTTCACTGAAAAAAGGTCTTTCAAACAGGTTTAATAGCCTGAACTGGTTGAATTTGGATGTTATTCATGGCAAAGGAGTTTTTACCTGGAATTTCATTCATTAAAGGTGAAAAGTGGGTTATGTCAAAAATGAGCGTTTCAGAGCGATAGGAGGCTGTTTTAGCACTGTACAGTCTCCTAAGGCTGAAAAGTGGCTTATGTGAAAAATGAGCGTTTCAGAGCGAGAGCAGCCTGTTTTTGCACTAAGCTGCATTTCACTGAAAAAAGGTCTTTCAAACAGGTTTACTAGCCTGAACTGGTTGAATTTGGATCTTCTTCATGGCAAAGGAGTTTTTACCTGGAATTTCATTCATTAAAGGTGAAAAGTGGCTTATGTCAAAAATGAGCGTTTCAGAGCGATTGGAGGCTGTTTTAGCGCTGAAAAGTGGCTTATGTGAAAAATGAGCGTTTCAGAGCGATTGGAGGCTGTTTTAGCACTGTACAGTCGCCCTTATGTGAAAAATGAGCGTTTCAGATTTGCACTAAGCTGATTTCACGAAAAGGCTGGTTTAATCCAACATGGCAAAGGAGTTTTTACCTGGAATTTCATTCATTAAAGGTGAAAAGTGGGTTATGTCAAAAATGAGCGTTTCAGAGCGATTGGAGGCTGTTTTAGCGCTGAAAAGTGGCTTATGTGAAAAATGAGCGTTTCAGAGCGATTGGAGGCTGTTTTAGCACTGTACAGTCTCCTAAGGCTGAAAAGTGGCTTATGTGAAAAATGAGCGTTTCAGAGCGAGAGCAGCCTGTTTTTGCACTAAGCTGCATTTCACTGAAAAAAGGTCTTTCAAACAGGTTTACTAGCCTGAACTGGTTGAATTTGGATCTTCTTCATGGCAAAGGAGTTTTTACCTGGAATTTCATTCATTAAAGGTGAAAAGTGGCTTATGTCAAAAATGAGCGTTTCAGAGCGATTGGAGGCTGTTTTAGCGCTGAAAAGTGGCTTATGTGAAAAATGAGCGTTTCAGAGCGAGAGCAGCCTGTTTTTGCACTAAGCTGCATTTCACTGAAAAAAGGTCTTTCAAACAGGTTTAATAGCCTGAACTGGTTGAATTTGGATGTTATTCATGGCAAAGGAGTTTTTACCTGGAATTTCATTCATTAAAGGTGAAAAGTGGGTTATGTCAAAAATGAGCGTTTCAGAGCGATAGGAGGCTGTTTTAGCACTGTACAGTCTCCTAAGGCTGAAAAGTGGCTTATGTGAAAAATGAGCGTTTCAGAGCGAGAGCAGCCTGTTTTTGCACTAAGCTGCATTTCACTGAAAAAAGGTCTTTCAAACAGGTTTACTAGCCTGAACTGGTTGAATTTGGATCTTCTTCATGGCAAAGGAGTTTTTACCTGGAATTTCATTCATTAAAGGTGAAAAGTGGCTTATGTGAAAAATGAGCGTTTCAGAGCGATTGGAGGCTGTTTTAGCGCTGAAAAGTGGCTTATGTGAAAAATGAGCGTTTCAGAGCGAGAGCAGCCTGTTTTTGCACTAAGCTGCATTTCACTGAAAAAAGGTCTTTCAAACAGGTTTACTAGCCTGAACTGGTTGAATTTGGATCTTCTTCATGGCAAAGGAGTTTTTACCTGGAATTTCATTCATTAAAGGTGAAAAGTGGCTTATGTCAAAAATGAGCGTTTCAGAGCGATTGGAGGCTGTTTTAGCGCTGAAAAGTGGCTTATGTGAAAAATGAGCGTTTCAGAGCGAGAGCAGCCTGTTTTTGCACTAAGCTGCATTTCACTGAAAAAAGGTCTTTCAACCAGGTTTACTAGCCTGAACTGGATGAATTTGGATCTTCTTCATGGCAAAGGAGTTTTTACCTGGAATTTCATTCATTAAAGGTGAAAAGTGGCTTATGTCAAAAATGAGCGTTTCAGAGCGATTGGAGGCTGTTTTAGCGCTGAAAAGTGGCTTATGTGAAAAATGAGCGTTTCAGAGCGAGAGCAGCCTGTTTTTGCACTAAGCTGCATTTCACTGAAAAAAGGTCTTTCAAACAGGTTTACTAGCCTGAACTGGTTGAATTTGGATCTTCTTCATGGCAAAGGAGTTTTTACCTGGAATTTCATTCATTAAAGGTGAAAAGTGGCTTATGTCAAAAATGAGCGTTTCAGAGCGATTGGAGGCTGTTTTAGCGCTGAAAAGTGGCTTATGTGAAAAATGAGCGTTTCAGAGCGATTGGAGGCTGTTTTAGCACTGTACAGTCGCCTAAGGCTGAAAAGTGGCTTATGTGAAAAATGAGCGTTTCAGAGCGAGAGCAGCCTGTTTTTGCACTAAGCTGCATTTCACTGAAAAAAGGTCTTTCAAACAGGTTTAATAGCCTGAACTGGTTGAATTTGGATGTTATTCATGGCAAAGGAGTTTTTACCTGGAATTTCATTCATTAAAGGTGAAAAGTGGCTTATGTCAAAAATTAGCGTTTCAGAGCGATTGGAGGCTGTTTTAGCGCTGAAAAGTGGCTTATGTGAAAAATGAGCGTTTCAGAGCGAGAGCAGCCTGTTTTTGCACTAAGCTGCATTTCACTGAAAAAAGGTCTTTCAAACAGGTTTACTAGCCTGAACTGGTTGAATTTGGATCTTCTTCATGGCAAAGGAGTTTTTACCTGGAATTTCATTCATTAAAGGTGAAAAGTGGCTTATGTCAAAAATGAGCGTTTCAGAGCGATTGGAGGCTGTTTTAGCGCTGAAAAGTGGCTTATGTCAAAAATGAGCGTTTCAGAGCGATTGGAGGCTGTTTTAGCGCTGAAAAGTGGCTTATGTGAAAAATGAGCGTTTCTGAGCGAGAGCAGCCTGTTTTTGCACTAAGCTGCATTTCACTGAAAAAAGGTCTTTCAAACAGGTTTACTAGCCTGAACTGGTTGAATTTGGATCTTCTTCATGGCAAAGGAGTTTTTACCTGGAATTTCATTCATTAAAGGTGAAAAGTGGCTTATGTCAAAAATGAGCGTTTCAGAGCGATTGGAGGCTGTTTTAGCGCTGAAAAGTGGCTTATGTGAAAAATGAGCGTTTCAGAGCGATTGGAGGCTGTTTTCGCACTGTACAGTCGCCTAAGGCTGAAAAGTGGCTTATGTGAAAAATGAGCGTTTCTGAGCGAGAGCAGCCTGTTTTTGCACTAAGCTGCATTTCACTGAAAAAAGGTCTTTCAAACAGGTTTAATAGCCTGAACTGGTTGAATTTGGATGTTATTCATGGCAAAGGAGTTTTTACCTGGAATTTCATTCATTAAAGGTGAAAAGTGGGTTATGTCAAAAATGAGCGTTTCAGAGCGATAGGAGGCTGTTTTAGCACTGTACAGTCTCCTAAGGCTGAAAAGTGGCTTATGTGAAAAATGAGCGTTTCAGAGCGAGAGCAGCCTGTTTTTGCACTAAGCTGCATTTCACTGAAAAAAGGTCTTTCAAACAGGTTTACTAGCCTGAACTGGTTGAATTTGGATCTTCTTCATGGCAAAGGAGTTTTTACCTGGAATTTCATTCATTAAAGGTGAAAAGTGGCTTATGTCAAAAATGAGCGTTTCAGAGCGATTGGAGGCTGTTTTAGCGCTGAAAAGTGGCTTATGTGAAAAATGAGCGTTTCAGAGCGATTGGAGGCTGTTTTAGCACTGTACAGTCGCCTAAGGCTGAAAAGTGGCTTATGTGAAAAATGAGCGTTTCAGAGCGAGAGCAGCCTGTTTTTGCACTAAGCTGCATTTCACTGAAAAAAGGTCTTTCAAACAGGTTTAATAGCCTGAACTGGTTGAATTTGGATGTTATTCATGGCAAAGGAGTTTTTACCTGGAATTTCATTCATTAAAGGTGAAAAGTGGGTTATGTCAAAAATGAGCGTTTCAGAGCGATTGGAGGCTGTTTTAGCGCTGAAAAGTGGCTTATGTGAAAAATGAGCGTTTCAGAGCGATTGGAGGCTGTTTTAGCACTGTACAGTCTCCTAAGGCTGAAAAGTGGCTTATGTGAAAAATGAGCGTTTCAGAGCGAGAGCAGCCTGTTTTTGCACTAAGCTGCATTTCACTGAAAAAAGGTCTTTCAAACAGGTTTACTAGCCTGAACTGGTTGAATTTGGATCTTCTTCATGGCAAAGGAGTTTTTACCTGGAATTTCATTCATTAAAGGTGAAAAGTGGCTTATGTCAAAAATGAGCGTTTCAGAGCGATTGGAGGCTGTTTTAGCGCTGAAAAGTGGCTTATGTGAAAAATGAGCGTTTCAGAGCGAGAGCAGCCTGTTTTTGCACTAAGCTGCATTTCACTGAAAAAAGGTCTTTCAAACAGGTTTAATAGCCTGAACTGGTTGAATTTGGATGTTATTCATGGCAAAGGAGTTTTTACCTGGAATTTCATTCATTAAAGGTGAAAAGTGGGTTATGTCAAAAATGAGCGTTTCAGAGCGATAGGAGGCTGTTTTAGCACTGTACAGTCTCCTAAGGCTGAAAAGTGGCTTATGTGAAAAATGAGCGTTTCAGAGCGAGAGCAGCCTGTTTTTGCACTAAGCTGCATTTCACTGAAAAAAGGTCTTTCAAACAGGTTTACTAGCCTGAACTGGTTGAATTTGGATCTTCTTCATGGCAAAGGAGTTTTTACCTGGAATTTCATTCATTAAAGGTGAAAAGTGGCTTATGTGAAAAATGAGCGTTTCAGAGCGATTGGAGGCTGTTTTAGCGCTGAAAAGTGGCTTATGTGAAAAATGAGCGTTTCAGAGCGAGAGCAGCCTGTTTTTGCACTAAGCTGCATTTCACTGAAAAAAGGTCTTTCAAACAGGTTTACTAGCCTGAACTGGTTGAATTTGGATCTTCTTCATGGCAAAGGAGTTTTTACCTGGAATTTCATTCATTAAAGGTGAAAAGTGGCTTATGTCAAAAATGAGCGTTTCAGAGCGATTGGAGGCTGTTTTAGCGCTGAAAAGTGGCTTATGTGAAAAATGAGCGTTTCAGAGCGAGAGCAGCCTGTTTTTGCACTAAGCTGCATTTCACTGAAAAAAGGTCTTTCAAACAGGTTTACTAGCCTGAACTGGTTGAATTTGGATCTTCTTCATGGCAAAGGAGTTTTTACCTGGAATTTCATTCATTAAAGGTGAAAAGTGGCTTATGTCAAAAATGAGCGTTTCAGAGCGATTGGAGGCTGTTTTAGCGCTGAAAAGTGGCTTATGTGAAAAATGAGCGTTTCAGAGCGAGAGCAGCCTGTTTTTGCACTAAGCTGCATTTCACTGAAAAAAGGTCTTTCAACCAGGTTTACTAGCCTGAACTGGATGAATTTGGATCTTCTTCATGGCAAAGGAGTTTTTACCTGGAATTTCATTCATTAAAGGTGAAAAGTGGCTTATGTCAAAAATGAGCGTTTCAGAGCGATTGGAGGCTGTTTTAGCGCTGAAAAGTGGCTTATGTGAAAAATGAGCGTTTCAGAGCGATTGGAGGCTGTTTTAGCACTGTACAGTCGCCTAAGGCTGAAAAGTGGCTTATGTGAAAAATGAGCGTTTCAGAGCGAGAGCAGCCTGTTTTTGCACTAAGCTGCATTTCACTGAAAAAAGGTCTTTCAAACAGGTTTACTAGCCTGAACTGGTTGAATTTGGATCTTCTTCATGGCAAAGGAGTTTTTACCTGGAATTTCATTCATTAAAGGTGAAAAGTGGCTTATGTCAAAAATGAGCGTTTCAGAGCGATTGGAGGCTGTTTTAGCGCTGAAAAGTGGCTTATGTGAAAAATGAGCGTTTCAGAGCGAGAGCAGCCTGTTTTTGCACTAAGCTGCATTTCACTGAAAAAAGGTCTTTCAAACAGGTTTACTAGCCTGAACTGGTTGAATTTGGATCTTCTTCATGGCAAAGGAGTTTTTACCTGGAATTTCATTCATTAAAGGTGAAAAGTGGCTTATGTCAAAAATGAGCGTTTCAGAGCGATTGGAGGCTGTTTTAGCGCTGAAAAGTGGCTTATGTGAAAAATGAGCGTTTCTGAGCGAGAGCAGCCTGTTTTTGCACTAAGCTGCATTTCACTGAAAAAAGGTCTTTCAAACAGGTTTACTAGCCTGAACTGGTTGAATTTGGATCTTCTTCATGGCAAAGGAGTTTTTACCTGGAATTTCATTCATTAAAGGTGAAAAGTGGCTTATGTCAAAAATGAGCGTTTCAGAGCGATTGGAGGCTGTTTTAGCGCTGAAAAGTGGCTTATGTGAAAAATGAGCGTTTCAGAGCGATTGGAGGCTGTTTTCGCACTGTACAGTCGCCTAAGGCTGAAAAGTGGCTTATGTGAAAAATGAGCGTTTCTGAGCGAGAGCAGCCTGTTTTTGCACTAAGCTGCATTTCACTGAAAAAAGGTCTTTCAAACAGGTTTAATAGCCTGAACTGGTTGAATTTGGATGTTATTCATGGCAAAGGAGTTTTTACCTGGAATTTCATTCATTAAAGGTGAAAAGTGGGTTATGTCAAAAATGAGCGTTTCAGAGCGATAGGAGGCTGTTTTAGCACTGTACAGTCTCCTAAGGCTGAAAAGTGGCTTATGTGAAAAATGAGCGTTTCAGAGCGAGAGCAGCCTGTTTTTGCACTAAGCTGCATTTCACTGAAAAAAGGTCTTTCAAACAGGTTTACTAGCCTGAACTGGTTGAATTTGGATCTTCTTCATGGCAAAGGAGTTTTTACCTGGAATTTCATTCATTAAAGGTGAAAAGTGGCTTATGTGAAAAATGAGCGTTTCAGAGCGATTGGAGGCTGTTTTAGCGCTGAAAAGTGGCTTATGTGAAAAATGAGCGTTTCAGAGCGAGAGCAGCCTGTTTTTGCACTAAGCTGCATTTCACTGAAAAAAGGTCTTTCAAACAGGTTTACTAGCCTGAACTGGTTGAATTTGGATCTTCTTCATGGCAAAGGAGTTTTTACCTGGAATTTCATTCATTAAAGGTGAAAAGTGGCTTATGTCAAAAATGAGCGTTTCAGAGCGATTGGAGGCTGTTTTAGCGCTGAAAAGTGGCTTATGTGAAAAATGAGCGTTTCAGAGCGAGAGCAGCCTGTTTTTGCACTAAGCTGCATTTCACTGAAAAAAGGTCTTTCAACCAGGTTTACTAGCCTGAACTGGATGAATTTGGATCTTCTTCATGGCAAAGGAGTTTTTACCTGGAATTTCATTCATTAAAGGTGAAAAGTGGCTTATGTCAAAAATGAGCGTTTCAGAGCGATTGGAGGCTGTTTTAGCGCTGAAAAGTGGCTTATGTGAAAAATGAGCGTTTCAGAGCGAGAGCAGCCTGTTTTTGCACTAAGCTGCATTTCACTGAAAAAAGGTCTTTCAAACAGGTTTACTAGCCTGAACTGGTTGAATTTGGATCTTCTTCATGGCAAAGGAGTTTTTACCTGGAATTTCATTCATTAAAGGTGAAAAGTGGCTTATGTCAAAAATGAGCGTTTCAGAGCGATTGGAGGCTGTTTTAGCGCTGAAAAGTGGCTTATGTGAAAAATGAGCGTTTCAGAGCGATTGGAGGCTGTTTTAGCACTGTACAGTCGCCTAAGGCTGAAAAGTGGCTTATGTGAAAAATGAGCGTTTCAGAGCGAGAGCAGCCTGTTTTTGCACTAAGCTGCATTTCACTGAAAAAAGGTCTTTCAAACAGGTTTAATAGCCTGAACTGGTTGAATTTGGATGTTATTCATGGCAAAGGAGTTTTTACCTGGAATTTCATTCATTAAAGGTGAAAAGTGGCTTATGTCAAAAATTAGCGTTTCAGAGCGATTGGAGGCTGTTTTAGCGCTGAAAAGTGGCTTATGTGAAAAATGAGCGTTTCAGAGCGAGAGCAGCCTGTTTTTGCACTAAGCTGCATTTCACTGAAAAAAGGTCTTTCAAACAGGTTTACTAGCCTGAACTGGTTGAATTTGGATCTTCTTCATGGCAAAGGAGTTTTTACCTGGAATTTCATTCATTAAAGGTGAAAAGTGGCTTATGTCAAAAATGAGCGTTTCAGAGCGATTGGAGGCTGTTTTAGCGCTGAAAAGTGGCTTATGTCAAAAATGAGCGTTTCAGAGCGATTGGAGGCTGTTTTAGCGCTGAAAAGTGGCTTATGTGAAAAATGAGCGTTTCTGAGCGAGAGCAGCCTGTTTTTGCACTAAGCTGCATTTCACTGAAAAAAGGTCTTTCAAACAGGTTTACTAGCCTGAACTGGTTGAATTTGGATCTTCTTCATGGCAAAGGAGTTTTTACCTGGAATTTCATTCATTAAAGGTGAAAAGTGGCTTATGTCAAAAATGAGCGTTTCAGAGCGATTGGAGGCTGTTTTAGCGCTGAAAAGTGGCTTATGTGAAAAATGAGCGTTTCAGAGCGATTGGAGGCTGTTTTCGCACTGTACAGTCGCCTAAGGCTGAAAAGTGGCTTATGTGAAAAATGAGCGTTTCTGAGCGAGAGCAGCCTGTTTTTGCACTAAGCTGCATTTCACTGAAAAAAGGTCTTTCAAACAGGTTTAATAGCCTGAACTGGTTGAATTTGGATGTTATTCATGGCAAAGGAGTTTTTACCTGGAATTTCATTCATTAAAGGTGAAAAGTGGGTTATGTCAAAAATGAGCGTTTCAGAGCGATAGGAGGCTGTTTTAGCACTGTACAGTCTCCTAAGGCTGAAAAGTGGCTTATGTGAAAAATGAGCGTTTCAGAGCGAGAGCAGCCTGTTTTTGCACTAAGCTGCATTTCACTGAAAAAAGGTCTTTCAAACAGGTTTACTAGCCTGAACTGGTTGAATTTGGATCTTCTTCATGGCAAAGGAGTTTTTACCTGGAATTTCATTCATTAAAGGTGAAAAGTGGCTTATGTCAAAAATGAGCGTTTCAGAGCGATTGGAGGCTGTTTTAGCGCTGAAAAGTGGCTTATGTGAAAAATGAGCGTTTCAGAGCGATTGGAGGCTGTTTTAGCACTGTACAGTCGCCTAAGGCTGAAAAGTGGCTTATGTGAAAAATGAGCGTTTCAGAGCGAGAGCAGCCTGTTTTTGCACTAAGCTGCATTTCACTGAAAAAAGGTCTTTCAAACAGGTTTAATAGCCTGAACTGGTTGAATTTGGATGTTATTCATGGCAAAGGAGTTTTTACCTGGAATTTCATTCATTAAAGGTGAAAAGTGGGTTATGTCAAAAATGAGCGTTTCAGAGCGATTGGAGGCTGTTTTAGCGCTGAAAAGTGGCTTATGTGAAAAATGAGCGTTTCAGAGCGATTGGAGGCTGTTTTAGCACTGTACAGTCTCCTAAGGCTGAAAAGTGGCTTATGTGAAAAATGAGCGTTTCAGAGCGAGAGCAGCCTGTTTTTGCACTAAGCTGCATTTCACTGAAAAAAGGTCTTTCAAACAGGTTTACTAGCCTGAACTGGTTGAATTTGGATCTTCTTCATGGCAAAGGAGTTTTTACCTGGAATTTCATTCATTAAAGGTGAAAAGTGGCTTATGTCAAAAATGAGCGTTTCAGAGCGATTGGAGGCTGTTTTAGCGCTGAAAAGTGGCTTATGTGAAAAATGAGCGTTTCAGAGCGAGAGCAGCCTGTTTTTGCACTAAGCTGCATTTCACTGAAAAAAGGTCTTTCAAACAGGTTTAATAGCCTGAACTGGTTGAATTTGGATGTTATTCATGGCAAAGGAGTTTTTACCTGGAATTTCATTCATTAAAGGTGAAAAGTGGGTTATGTCAAAAATGAGCGTTTCAGAGCGATAGGAGGCTGTTTTAGCACTGTACAGTCTCCTAAGGCTGAAAAGTGGCTTATGTGAAAAATGAGCGTTTCAGAGCGAGAGCAGCCTGTTTTTGCACTAAGCTGCATTTCACTGAAAAAAGGTCTTTCAAACAGGTTTACTAGCCTGAACTGGTTGAATTTGGATCTTCTTCATGGCAAAGGAGTTTTTACCTGGAATTTCATTCATTAAAGGTGAAAAGTGGCTTATGTGAAAAATGAGCGTTTCAGAGCGATTGGAGGCTGTTTTAGCGCTGAAAAGTGGCTTATGTGAAAAATGAGCGTTTCAGAGCGAGAGCAGCCTGTTTTTGCACTAAGCTGCATTTCACTGAAAAAAGGTCTTTCAAACAGGTTTACTAGCCTGAACTGGTTGAATTTGGATCTTCTTCATGGCAAAGGAGTTTTTACCTGGAATTTCATTCATTAAAGGTGAAAAGTGGCTTATGTCAAAAATGAGCGTTTCAGAGCGATTGGAGGCTGTTTTAGCGCTGAAAAGTGGCTTATGTGAAAAATGAGCGTTTCAGAGCGAGAGCAGCCTGTTTTTGCACTAAGCTGCATTTCACTGAAAAAAGGTCTTTCAAACAGGTTTACTAGCCTGAACTGGTTGAATTTGGATCTTCTTCATGGCAAAGGAGTTTTTACCTGGAATTTCATTCATTAAAGGTGAAAAGTGGCTTATGTCAAAAATGAGCGTTTCAGAGCGATTGGAGGCTGTTTTAGCGCTGAAAAGTGGCTTATGTGAAAAATGAGCGTTTCAGAGCGAGAGCAGCCTGTTTTTGCACTAAGCTGCATTTCACTGAAAAAAGGTCTTTCAACCAGGTTTACTAGCCTGAACTGGATGAATTTGGATCTTCTTCATGGCAAAGGAGTTTTTACCTGGAATTTCATTCATTAAAGGTGAAAAGTGGCTTATGTCAAAAATGAGCGTTTCAGAGCGATTGGAGGCTGTTTTAGCGCTGAAAAGTGGCTTATGTGAAAAATGAGCGTTTCAGAGCGATTGGAGGCTGTTTTAGCACTGTACAGTCGCCTAAGGCTGAAAAGTGGCTTATGTGAAAAATGAGCGTTTCAGAGCGAGAGCAGCCTGTTTTTGCACTAAGCTGCATTTCACTGAAAAAAGGTCTTTCAAACAGGTTTACTAGCCTGAACTGGTTGAATTTGGATCTTCTTCATGGCAAAGGAGTTTTTACCTGGAATTTCATTCATTAAAGGTGAAAAGTGGCTTATGTCAAAAATGAGCGTTTCAGAGCGATTGGAGGCTGTTTTAGCGCTGAAAAGTGGCTTATGTGAAAAATGAGCGTTTCAGAGCGAGAGCAGCCTGTTTTTGCACTAAGCTGCATTTCACTGAAAAAAGGTCTTTCAAACAGGTTTACTAGCCTGAACTGGTTGAATTTGGATCTTCTTCATGGCAAAGGAGTTTTTACCTGGAATTTCATTCATTAAAGGTGAAAAGTGGCTTATGTCAAAAATGAGCGTTTCAGAGCGATTGGAGGCTGTTTTAGCGCTGAAAAGTGGCTTATGTGAAAAATGAGCGTTTCTGAGCGAGAGCAGCCTGTTTTTGCACTAAGCTGCATTTCACTGAAAAAAGGTCTTTCAAACAGGTTTACTAGCCTGAACTGGTTGAATTTGGATCTTCTTCATGGCAAAGGAGTTTTTACCTGGAATTTCATTCATTAAAGGTGAAAAGTGGCTTATGTCAAAAATGAGCGTTTCAGAGCGATTGGAGGCTGTTTTAGCGCTGAAAAGTGGCTTATGTGAAAAATGAGCGTTTCAGAGCGATTGGAGGCTGTTTTCGCACTGTACAGTCGCCTAAGGCTGAAAAGTGGCTTATGTGAAAAATGAGCGTTTCTGAGCGAGAGCAGCCTGTTTTTGCACTAAGCTGCATTTCACTGAAAAAAGGTCTTTCAAACAGGTTTAATAGCCTGAACTGGTTGAATTTGGATGTTATTCATGGCAAAGGAGTTTTTACCTGGAATTTCATTCATTAAAGGTGAAAAGTGGGTTATGTCAAAAATGAGCGTTTCAGAGCGATAGGAGGCTGTTTTAGCACTGTACAGTCTCCTAAGGCTGAAAAGTGGCTTATGTGAAAAATGAGCGTTTCAGAGCGAGAGCAGCCTGTTTTTGCACTAAGCTGCATTTCACTGAAAAAAGGTCTTTCAAACAGGTTTACTAGCCTGAACTGGTTGAATTTGGATCTTCTTCATGGCAAAGGAGTTTTTACCTGGAATTTCATTCATTAAAGGTGAAAAGTGGCTTATGTGAAAAATGAGCGTTTCAGAGCGATTGGAGGCTGTTTTAGCGCTGAAAAGTGGCTTATGTGAAAAATGAGCGTTTCAGAGCGAGAGCAGCCTGTTTTTGCACTAAGCTGCATTTCACTGAAAAAAGGTCTTTCAAACAGGTTTACTAGCCTGAACTGGTTGAATTTGGATCTTCTTCATGGCAAAGGAGTTTTTACCTGGAATTTCATTCATTAAAGGTGAAAAGTGGCTTATGTCAAAAATGAGCGTTTCAGAGCGATTGGAGGCTGTTTTAGCGCTGAAAAGTGGCTTATGTGAAAAATGAGCGTTTCAGAGCGAGAGCAGCCTGTTTTTGCACTAAGCTGCATTTCACTGAAAAAAGGTCTTTCAACCAGGTTTACTAGCCTGAACTGGATGAATTTGGATCTTCTTCATGGCAAAGGAGTTTTTACCTGGAATTTCATTCATTAAAGGTGAAAAGTGGCTTATGTCAAAAATGAGCGTTTCAGAGCGATTGGAGGCTGTTTTAGCGCTGAAAAGTGGCTTATGTGAAAAATGAGCGTTTCAGAGCGAGAGCAGCCTGTTTTTGCACTAAGCTGCATTTCACTGAAAAAAGGTCTTTCAAACAGGTTTACTAGCCTGAACTGGTTGAATTTGGATCTTCTTCATGGCAAAGGAGTTTTTACCTGGAATTTCATTCATTAAAGGTGAAAAGTGGCTTATGTCAAAAATGAGCGTTTCAGAGCGATTGGAGGCTGTTTTAGCGCTGAAAAGTGGCTTATGTGAAAAATGAGCGTTTCAGAGCGATTGGAGGCTGTTTTAGCACTGTACAGTCGCCTAAGGCTGAAAAGTGGCTTATGTGAAAAATGAGCGTTTCAGAGCGAGAGCAGCCTGTTTTTGCACTAAGCTGCATTTCACTGAAAAAAGGTCTTTCAAACAGGTTTAATAGCCTGAACTGGTTGAATTTGGATGTTATTCATGGCAAAGGAGTTTTTACCTGGAATTTCATTCATTAAAGGTGAAAAGTGGCTTATGTCAAAAATTAGCGTTTCAGAGCGATTGGAGGCTGTTTTAGCGCTGAAAAGTGGCTTATGTGAAAAATGAGCGTTTCAGAGCGAGAGCAGCCTGTTTTTGCACTAAGCTGCATTTCACTGAAAAAAGGTCTTTCAAACAGGTTTACTAGCCTGAACTGGTTGAATTTGGATCTTCTTCATGGCAAAGGAGTTTTTACCTGGAATTTCATTCATTAAAGGTGAAAAGTGGCTTATGTCAAAAATGAGCGTTTCAGAGCGATTGGAGGCTGTTTTAGCGCTGAAAAGTGGCTTATGTCAAAAATGAGCGTTTCAGAGCGATTGGAGGCTGTTTTAGCGCTGAAAAGTGGCTTATGTGAAAAATGAGCGTTTCTGAGCGAGAGCAGCCTGTTTTTGCACTAAGCTGCATTTCACTGAAAAAAGGTCTTTCAAACAGGTTTACTAGCCTGAACTGGTTGAATTTGGATCTTCTTCATGGCAAAGGAGTTTTTACCTGGAATTTCATTCATTAAAGGTGAAAAGTGGCTTATGTCAAAAATGAGCGTTTCAGAGCGATTGGAGGCTGTTTTAGCGCTGAAAAGTGGCTTATGTGAAAAATGAGCGTTTCAGAGCGATTGGAGGCTGTTTTCGCACTGTACAGTCGCCTAAGGCTGAAAAGTGGCTTATGTGAAAAATGAGCGTTTCTGAGCGAGAGCAGCCTGTTTTTGCACTAAGCTGCATTTCACTGAAAAAAGGTCTTTCAAACAGGTTTAATAGCCTGAACTGGTTGAATTTGGATGTTATTCATGGCAAAGGAGTTTTTACCTGGAATTTCATTCATTAAAGGTGAAAAGTGGGTTATGTCAAAAATGAGCGTTTCAGAGCGATAGGAGGCTGTTTTAGCACTGTACAGTCTCCTAAGGCTGAAAAGTGGCTTATGTGAAAAATGAGCGTTTCAGAGCGAGAGCAGCCTGTTTTTGCACTAAGCTGCATTTCACTGAAAAAAGGTCTTTCAAACAGGTTTACTAGCCTGAACTGGTTGAATTTGGATCTTCTTCATGGCAAAGGAGTTTTTACCTGGAATTTCATTCATTAAAGGTGAAAAGTGGCTTATGTCAAAAATGAGCGTTTCAGAGCGATTGGAGGCTGTTTTAGCGCTGAAAAGTGGCTTATGTGAAAAATGAGCGTTTCAGAGCGATTGGAGGCTGTTTTAGCACTGTACAGTCGCCTAAGGCTGAAAAGTGGCTTATGTGAAAAATGAGCGTTTCAGAGCGAGAGCAGCCTGTTTTTGCACTAAGCTGCATTTCACTGAAAAAAGGTCTTTCAAACAGGTTTAATAGCCTGAACTGGTTGAATTTGGATGTTATTCATGGCAAAGGAGTTTTTACCTGGAATTTCATTCATTAAAGGTGAAAAGTGGGTTATGTCAAAAATGAGCGTTTCAGAGCGATTGGAGGCTGTTTTAGCGCTGAAAAGTGGCTTATGTGAAAAATGAGCGTTTCAGAGCGATTGGAGGCTGTTTTAGCACTGTACAGTCTCCTAAGGCTGAAAAGTGGCTTATGTGAAAAATGAGCGTTTCAGAGCGAGAGCAGCCTGTTTTTGCACTAAGCTGCATTTCACTGAAAAAAGGTCTTTCAAACAGGTTTACTAGCCTGAACTGGTTGAATTTGGATCTTCTTCATGGCAAAGGAGTTTTTACCTGGAATTTCATTCATTAAAGGTGAAAAGTGGCTTATGTCAAAAATGAGCGTTTCAGAGCGATTGGAGGCTGTTTTAGCGCTGAAAAGTGGCTTATGTGAAAAATGAGCGTTTCAGAGCGAGAGCAGCCTGTTTTTGCACTAAGCTGCATTTCACTGAAAAAAGGTCTTTCAAACAGGTTTAATAGCCTGAACTGGTTGAATTTGGATGTTATTCATGGCAAAGGAGTTTTTACCTGGAATTTCATTCATTAAAGGTGAAAAGTGGGTTATGTCAAAAATGAGCGTTTCAGAGCGATAGGAGGCTGTTTTAGCACTGTACAGTCTCCTAAGGCTGAAAAGTGGCTTATGTGAAAAATGAGCGTTTCAGAGCGAGAGCAGCCTGTTTTTGCACTAAGCTGCATTTCACTGAAAAAAGGTCTTTCAAACAGGTTTACTAGCCTGAACTGGTTGAATTTGGATCTTCTTCATGGCAAAGGAGTTTTTACCTGGAATTTCATTCATTAAAGGTGAAAAGTGGCTTATGTGAAAAATGAGCGTTTCAGAGCGATTGGAGGCTGTTTTAGCGCTGAAAAGTGGCTTATGTGAAAAATGAGCGTTTCAGAGCGAGAGCAGCCTGTTTTTGCACTAAGCTGCATTTCACTGAAAAAAGGTCTTTCAAACAGGTTTACTAGCCTGAACTGGTTGAATTTGGATCTTCTTCATGGCAAAGGAGTTTTTACCTGGAATTTCATTCATTAAAGGTGAAAAGTGGCTTATGTCAAAAATGAGCGTTTCAGAGCGATTGGAGGCTGTTTTAGCGCTGAAAAGTGGCTTATGTGAAAAATGAGCGTTTCAGAGCGAGAGCAGCCTGTTTTTGCACTAAGCTGCATTTCACTGAAAAAAGGTCTTTCAAACAGGTTTACTAGCCTGAACTGGTTGAATTTGGATCTTCTTCATGGCAAAGGAGTTTTTACCTGGAATTTCATTCATTAAAGGTGAAAAGTGGCTTATGTCAAAAATGAGCGTTTCAGAGCGATTGGAGGCTGTTTTAGCGCTGAAAAGTGGCTTATGTGAAAAATGAGCGTTTCAGAGCGAGAGCAGCCTGTTTTTGCACTAAGCTGCATTTCACTGAAAAAAGGTCTTTCAACCAGGTTTACTAGCCTGAACTGGATGAATTTGGATCTTCTTCATGGCAAAGGAGTTTTTACCTGGAATTTCATTCATTAAAGGTGAAAAGTGGCTTATGTCAAAAATGAGCGTTTCAGAGCGATTGGAGGCTGTTTTAGCGCTGAAAAGTGGCTTATGTGAAAAATGAGCGTTTCAGAGCGATGGGAGGCTGTTTTAGCACTGTACAGTCGCCTAAGGCTGAAAAGTGGCTTATGTGAAAAATGAGCGTTTCAGAGCGAGAGCAGCCTGTTTTTGCACTAAGCTGCATTTCACTGAAAAAAGGTCTTTCAAACAGGTTTACTAGCCTGAACTGGTTGAATTTGGATCTTCTTCATGGCAAAGGAGTTTTTACCTGGAATTTCATTCATTAAAGGTGAAAAGTGGCTTATGTCAAAAATGAGCGTTTCAGAGCGATTGGAGGCTGTTTTAGCGCTGAAAAGTGGCTTATGTGAAAAATGAGCGTTTCAGAGCGAGAGCAGCCTGTTTTTGCACTAAGCTGCATTTCACTGAAAAAAGGTCTTTCAAACAGGTTTACTAGCCTGAACTGGTTGAATTTGGATCTTCTTCATGGCAAAGGAGTTTTTACCTGGAATTTCATTCATTAAAGGTGAAAAGTGGCTTATGTCAAAAATGAGCGTTTCAGAGCGATTGGAGGCTGTTTTAGCGCTGAAAAGTGGCTTATGTGAAAAATGAGCGTTTCTGAGCGAGAGCAGCCTGTTTTTGCACTAAGCTGCATTTCACTGAAAAAAGGTCTTTCAAACAGGTTTACTAGCCTGAACTGGTTGAATTTGGATCTTCTTCATGGCAAAGGAGTTTTTACCTGGAATTTCATTCATTAAAGGTGAAAAGTGGCTTATGTCAAAAATGAGCGTTTCAGAGCGATTGGAGGCTGTTTTAGCGCTGAAAAGTGGCTTATGTGAAAAATGAGCGTTTCAGAGCGATTGGAGGCTGTTTTCGCACTGTACAGTCGCCTAAGGCTGAAAAGTGGCTTATGTGAAAAATGAGCGTTTCTGAGCGAGAGCAGCCTGTTTTTGCACTAAGCTGCATTTCACTGAAAAAAGGTCTTTCAAACAGGTTTAATAGCCTGAACTGGTTGAATTTGGATGTTATTCATGGCAAAGGAGTTTTTACCTGGAATTTCATTCATTAAAGGTGAAAAGTGGGTTATGTCAAAAATGAGCGTTTCAGAGCGATAGGAGGCTGTTTTAGCACTGTACAGTCTCCTAAGGCTGAAAAGTGGCTTATGTGAAAAATGAGCGTTTCAGAGCGAGAGCAGCCTGTTTTTGCACTAAGCTGCATTTCACTGAAAAAAGGTCTTTCAAACAGGTTTAATAGCCTGAACTGGTTGAATTTGGATGTTATTCATGGCAAAGGAGTTTTTACCTGGAATTTCATTCATTAAAGGTGAAAAGTGGCTTATGTCAAAAATTAGCGTTTCAGAGCGATTGGAGGCTGTTTTAGCGCTGAAAAGTGGCTTATGTGAAAAATGAGCGTTTCAGAGCGAGAGCAGCCTGTTTTTGCACTAAGCTGCATTTCACTGAAAAAAGGTCTTTCAAACAGGTTTACTAGCCTGAACTGGTTGAATTTGGATCTTCTTCATGGCAAAGGAGTTTTTACCTGGAATTTCATTCATTAAAGGTGAAAAGTGGCTTATGTCAAAAATGAGCGTTTCAGAGCGATTGGAGGCTGTTTTAGCGCTGAAAAGTGGCTTATGTCAAAAATGAGCGTTTCAGAGCGATTGGAGGCTGTTTTAGCGCTGAAAAGTGGCTTATGTGAAAAATGAGCGTTTCTGAGCGAGAGCAGCCTGTTTTTGCACTAAGCTGCATTTCACTGAAAAAAGGTCTTTCAAACAGGTTTACTAGCCTGAACTGGTTGAATTTGGATCTTCTTCATGGCAAAGGAGTTTTTACCTGGAATTTCATTCATTAAAGGTGAAAAGTGGCTTATGTCAAAAATGAGCGTTTCAGAGCGATTGGAGGCTGTTTTAGCGCTGAAAAGTGGCTTATGTGAAAAATGAGCGTTTCAGAGCGATTGGAGGCTGTTTTCGCACTGTACAGTCGCCTAAGGCTGAAAAGTGGCTTATGTGAAAAATGAGCGTTTCTGAGCGAGAGCAGCCTGTTTTTGCACTAAGCTGCATTTCACTGAAAAAAGGTCTTTCAAACAGGTTTAATAGCCTGAACTGGTTGAATTTGGATGTTATTCATGGCAAAGGAGTTTTTACCTGGAATTTCATTCATTAAAGGTGAAAAGTGGGTTATGTCAAAAATGAGCGTTTCAGAGCGATAGGAGGCTGTTTTAGCACTGTACAGTCTCCTAAGGCTGAAAAGTGGCTTATGTGAAAAATGAGCGTTTCAGAGCGAGAGCAGCCTGTTTTTGCACTAAGCTGCATTTCACTGAAAAAAGGTCTTTCAAACAGGTTTACTAGCCTGAACTGGTTGAATTTGGATCTTCTTCATGGCAAAGGAGTTTTTACCTGGAATTTCATTCATTAAAGGTGAAAAGTGGCTTATGTCAAAAATGAGCGTTTCAGAGCGATTGGAGGCTGTTTTAGCGCTGAAAAGTGGCTTATGTGAAAAATGAGCGTTTCAGAGCGATTGGAGGCTGTTTTAGCACTGTACAGTCGCCTAAGGCTGAAAAGTGGCTTATGTGAAAAATGAGCGTTTCAGAGCGAGAGCAGCCTGTTTTTGCACTAAGCTGCATTTCACTGAAAAAAGGTCTTTCAAACAGGTTTAATAGCCTGAACTGGTTGAATTTGGATGTTATTCATGGCAAAGGAGTTTTTACCTGGAATTTCATTCATTAAAGGTGAAAAGTGGGTTATGTCAAAAATGAGCGTTTCAGAGCGATTGGAGGCTGTTTTAGCGCTGAAAAGTGGCTTATGTGAAAAATGAGCGTTTCAGAGCGATTGGAGGCTGTTTTAGCACTGTACAGTCTCCTAAGGCTGAAAAGTGGCTTATGTGAAAAATGAGCGTTTCAGAGCGAGAGCAGCCTGTTTTTGCACTAAGCTGCATTTCACTGAAAAAAGGTCTTTCAAACAGGTTTACTAGCCTGAACTGGTTGAATTTGGATCTTCTTCATGGCAAAGGAGTTTTTACCTGGAATTTCATTCATTAAAGGTGAAAAGTGGCTTATGTCAAAAATGAGCGTTTCAGAGCGATTGGAGGCTGTTTTAGCGCTGAAAAGTGGCTTATGTGAAAAATGAGCGTTTCAGAGCGAGAGCAGCCTGTTTTTGCACTAAGCTGCATTTCACTGAAAAAAGGTCTTTCAAACAGGTTTAATAGCCTGAACTGGTTGAATTTGGATGTTATTCATGGCAAAGGAGTTTTTACCTGGAATTTCATTCATTAAAGGTGAAAAGTGGGTTATGTCAAAAATGAGCGTTTCAGAGCGATAGGAGGCTGTTTTAGCACTGTACAGTCTCCTAAGGCTGAAAAGTGGCTTATGTGAAAAATGAGCGTTTCAGAGCGAGAGCAGCCTGTTTTTGCACTAAGCTGCATTTCACTGAAAAAAGGTCTTTCAAACAGGTTTACTAGCCTGAACTGGTTGAATTTGGATCTTCTTCATGGCAAAGGAGTTTTTACCTGGAATTTCATTCATTAAAGGTGAAAAGTGGCTTATGTGAAAAATGAGCGTTTCAGAGCGATTGGAGGCTGTTTTAGCGCTGAAAAGTGGCTTATGTGAAAAATGAGCGTTTCAGAGCGAGAGCAGCCTGTTTTTGCACTAAGCTGCATTTCACTGAAAAAAGGTCTTTCAAACAGGTTTACTAGCCTGAACTGGTTGAATTTGGATCTTCTTCATGGCAAAGGAGTTTTTACCTGGAATTTCATTCATTAAAGGTGAAAAGTGGCTTATGTCAAAAATGAGCGTTTCAGAGCGATTGGAGGCTGTTTTAGCGCTGAAAAGTGGCTTATGTGAAAAATGAGCGTTTCAGAGCGAGAGCAGCCTGTTTTTGCACTAAGCTGCATTTCACTGAAAAAAGGTCTTTCAAACAGGTTTACTAGCCTGAACTGGTTGAATTTGGATCTTCTTCATGGCAAAGGAGTTTTTACCTGGAATTTCATTCATTAAAGGTGAAAAGTGGCTTATGTCAAAAATGAGCGTTTCAGAGCGATTGGAGGCTGTTTTAGCGCTGAAAAGTGGCTTATGTGAAAAATGAGCGTTTCAGAGCGAGAGCAGCCTGTTTTTGCACTAAGCTGCATTTCACTGAAAAAAGGTCTTTCAACCAGGTTTACTAGCCTGAACTGGATGAATTTGGATCTTCTTCATGGCAAAGGAGTTTTTACCTGGAATTTCATTCATTAAAGGTGAAAAGTGGCTTATGTCAAAAATGAGCGTTTCAGAGCGATTGGAGGCTGTTTTAGCGCTGAAAAGTGGCTTATGTGAAAAATGAGCGTTTCAGAGCGATTGGAGGCTGTTTTAGCACTGTACAGTCGCCTAAGGCTGAAAAGTGGCTTATGTGAAAAATGAGCGTTTCAGAGCGAGAGCAGCCTGTTTTTGCACTAAGCTGCATTTCACTGAAAAAAGGTCTTTCAAACAGGTTTACTAGCCTGAACTGGTTGAATTTGGATCTTCTTCATGGCAAAGGAGTTTTTACCTGGAATTTCATTCATTAAAGGTGAAAAGTGGCTTATGTCAAAAATGAGCGTTTCAGAGCGATTGGAGGCTGTTTTAGCGCTGAAAAGTGGCTTATGTGAAAAATGAGCGTTTCAGAGCGAGAGCAGCCTGTTTTTGCACTAAGCTGCATTTCACTGAAAAAAGGTCTTTCAAACAGGTTTACTAGCCTGAACTGGTTGAATTTGGATCTTCTTCATGGCAAAGGAGTTTTTACCTGGAATTTCATTCATTAAAGGTGAAAAGTGGCTTATGTCAAAAATGAGCGTTTCAGAGCGATTGGAGGCTGTTTTAGCGCTGAAAAGTGGCTTATGTGAAAAATGAGCGTTTCTGAGCGAGAGCAGCCTGTTTTTGCACTAAGCTGCATTTCACTGAAAAAAGGTCTTTCAAACAGGTTTACTAGCCTGAACTGGTTGAATTTGGATCTTCTTCATGGCAAAGGAGTTTTTACCTGGAATTTCATTCATTAAAGGTGAAAAGTGGCTTATGTCAAAAATGAGCGTTTCAGAGCGATTGGAGGCTGTTTTAGCGCTGAAAAGTGGCTTATGTGAAAAATGAGCGTTTCAGAGCGATTGGAGGCTGTTTTCGCACTGTACAGTCGCCTAAGGCTGAAAAGTGGCTTATGTGAAAAATGAGCGTTTCTGAGCGAGAGCAGCCTGTTTTTGCACTAAGCTGCATTTCACTGAAAAAAGGTCTTTCAAACAGGTTTAATAGCCTGAACTGGTTGAATTTGGATGTTATTCATGGCAAAGGAGTTTTTACCTGGAATTTCATTCATTAAAGGTGAAAAGTGGGTTATGTCAAAAATGAGCGTTTCAGAGCGATAGGAGGCTGTTTTAGCACTGTACAGTCTCCTAAGGCTGAAAAGTGGCTTATGTGAAAAATGAGCGTTTCAGAGCGAGAGCAGCCTGTTTTTGCACTAAGCTGCATTTCACTGAAAAAAGGTCTTTCAAACAGGTTTACTAGCCTGAACTGGTTGAATTTGGATCTTCTTCATGGCAAAGGAGTTTTTACCTGGAATTTCATTCATTAAAGGTGAAAAGTGGCTTATGTCAAAAATGAGCGTTTCAGAGCGATTGGAGGCTGTTTTAGCGCTGAAAAGTGGCTTATGTGAAAAATGAGCGTTTCAGAGCGATTGGAGGCTGTTTTAGCACTGTACAGTCGCCTAAGGCTGAAAAGTGGCTTATGTGAAAAATGAGCGTTTCAGAGCGAGAGCAGCCTGTTTTTGCACTAAGCTGCATTTCACTGAAAAAAGGTCTTTCAAACAGGTTTAATAGCCTGAACTGGTTGAATTTGGATGTTATTCATGGCAAAGGAGTTTTTACCTGGAATTTCATTCATTAAAGGTGAAAAGTGGGTTATGTCAAAAATGAGCGTTTCAGAGCGATTGGAGGCTGTTTTAGCGCTGAAAAGTGGCTTATGTGAAAAATGAGCGTTTCAGAGCGATTGGAGGCTGTTTTAGCACTGTACAGTCTCCTAAGGCTGAAAAGTGGCTTATGTGAAAAATGAGCGTTTCAGAGCGAGAGCAGCCTGTTTTTGCACTAAGCTGCATTTCACTGAAAAAAGGTCTTTCAAACAGGTTTACTAGCCTGAACTGGTTGAATTTGGATCTTCTTCATGGCAAAGGAGTTTTTACCTGGAATTTCATTCATTAAAGGTGAAAAGTGGCTTATGTCAAAAATGAGCGTTTCAGAGCGATTGGAGGCTGTTTTAGCGCTGAAAAGTGGCTTATGTGAAAAATGAGCGTTTCAGAGCGAGAGCAGCCTGTTTTTGCACTAAGCTGCATTTCACTGAAAAAAGGTCTTTCAAACAGGTTTAATAGCCTGAACTGGTTGAATTTGGATGTTATTCATGGCAAAGGAGTTTTTACCTGGAATTTCATTCATTAAAGGTGAAAAGTGGGTTATGTCAAAAATGAGCGTTTCAGAGCGATAGGAGGCTGTTTTAGCACTGTACAGTCTCCTAAGGCTGAAAAGTGGCTTATGTGAAAAATGAGCGTTTCAGAGCGAGAGCAGCCTGTTTTTGCACTAAGCTGCATTTCACTGAAAAAAGGTCTTTCAAACAGGTTTACTAGCCTGAACTGGTTGAATTTGGATCTTCTTCATGGCAAAGGAGTTTTTACCTGGAATTTCATTCATTAAAGGTGAAAAGTGGCTTATGTGAAAAATGAGCGTTTCAGAGCGATTGGAGGCTGTTTTAGCGCTGAAAAGTGGCTTATGTGAAAAATGAGCGTTTCAGAGCGAGAGCAGCCTGTTTTTGCACTAAGCTGCATTTCACTGAAAAAAGGTCTTTCAAACAGGTTTACTAGCCTGAACTGGTTGAATTTGGATCTTCTTCATGGCAAAGGAGTTTTTACCTGGAATTTCATTCATTAAAGGTGAAAAGTGGCTTATGTCAAAAATGAGCGTTTCAGAGCGATTGGAGGCTGTTTTAGCGCTGAAAAGTGGCTTATGTGAAAAATGAGCGTTTCAGAGCGAGAGCAGCCTGTTTTTGCACTAAGCTGCATTTCACTGAAAAAAGGTCTTTCAACCAGGTTTACTAGCCTGAACTGGATGAATTTGGATCTTCTTCATGGCAAAGGAGTTTTTACCTGGAATTTCATTCATTAAAGGTGAAAAGTGGCTTATGTCAAAAATGAGCGTTTCAGAGCGATTGGAGGCTGTTTTAGCGCTGAAAAGTGGCTTATGTGAAAAATGAGCGTTTCAGAGCGAGAGCAGCCTGTTTTTGCACTAAGCTGCATTTCACTGAAAAAAGGTCTTTCAAACAGGTTTACTAGCCTGAACTGGTTGAATTTGGATCTTCTTCATGGCAAAGGAGTTTTTACCTGGAATTTCATTCATTAAAGGTGAAAAGTGGCTTATGTCAAAAATGAGCGTTTCAGAGCGATTGGAGGCTGTTTTAGCGCTGAAAAGTGGCTTATGTGAAAAATGAGCGTTTCAGAGCGATTGGAGGCTGTTTTAGCACTGTACAGTCGCCTAAGGCTGAAAAGTGGCTTATGTGAAAAATGAGCGTTTCAGAGCGAGAGCAGCCTGTTTTTGCACTAAGCTGCATTTCACTGAAAAAAGGTCTTTCAAACAGGTTTACTAGCCTGAACTGGTTGAATTTGGATCTTCTTCATGGCAAAGGAGTTTTTACCTGGAATTTCATTCATTAAAGGTGAAAAGTGGCTTATGTCAAAAATGAGCGTTTCAGAGCGATTGGAGGCTGTTTTAGCGCTGAAAAGTGGCTTATGTGAAAAATGAGCGTTTCAGAGCGAGAGCAGCCTGTTTTTGCACTAAGCTGCATTTCACTGAAAAAAGGTCTTTCAAACAGGTTTACTAGCCTGAACTGGTTGAATTTGGATCTTCTTCATGGCAAAGGAGTTTTTACCTGGAATTTCATTCATTAAAGGTGAAAAGTGGCTTATGTCAAAAATGAGCGTTTCAGAGCGATTGGAGGCTGTTTTAGCGCTGAAAAGTGGCTTATGTGAAAAATGAGCGTTTCAGAGCGATTGGAGGCTGTTTTAGCACTGTACAGTCGCCTAAGGCTGAAAAGTGGCTTATGTGAAAAATGAGCGTTTCAGAGCGAGAGCAGCCTGTTTTTGCACTAAGCTGCATTTCACTGAAAAAAGGTCTTTCAAACAGGTTTACTAGCCTGAACTGGTTGAATTTGGATCTTCTTCATGGCAAAGGAGTTTTTACCTGGAATTTCATTCATTAAAGGTGAAAAGTGGCTTATGTCAAAAATGAGCGTTTCAGAGCGATTGGAGGCTGTTTTAGCGCTGAAAAGTGGCTTATGTGAAAAATGAGCGTTTCAGAGCGAGAGCAGCCTGTTTTTGCACTAAGCTGCATTTCACTGAAAAAAGGTCTTTCAAACAGGTTTACTAGCCTGAACTGGTTGAATTTGGATCTTCTTCATGGCAAAGGAGTTTTTACCTGGAATTTCATTCATTAAAGGTGAAAAGTGGCTTATGTCAAAAATGAGCGTTTCAGAGCGATTGGAGGCTGTTTTAGCGCTGAAAAGTGGCTTATGTGAAAAATGAGCGTTTCTGAGCGAGAGCAGCCTGTTTTTGCACTAAGCTGCATTTCACTGAAAAAAGGTCTTTCAAACAGGTTTACTAGCCTGAACTGGTTGAATTTGGATCTTCTTCATGGCAAAGGAGTTTTTACCTGGAATTTCATTCATTAAAGGTGAAAAGTGGCTTATGTCAAAAATGAGCGTTTCAGAGCGATTGGAGGCTGTTTTAGCGCTGAAAAGTGGCTTATGTGAAAAATGAGCGTTTCAGAGCGATTGGAGGCTGTTTTCGCACTGTACAGTCGCCTAAGGCTGAAAAGTGGCTTATGTGAAAAATGAGCGTTTCTGAGCGAGAGCAGCCTGTTTTTGCACTAAGCTGCATTTCACTGAAAAAAGGTCTTTCAAACAGGTTTAATAGCCTGAACTGGTTGAATTTGGATGTTATTCATGGCAAAGGAGTTTTTACCTGGAATTTCATTCATTAAAGGTGAAAAGTGGGTTATGTCAAAAATGAGCGTTTCAGAGCGATAGGAGGCTGTTTTAGCACTGTACAGTCTCCTAAGGCTGAAAAGTGGCTTATGTGAAAAATGAGCGTTTCAGAGCGAGAGCAGCCTGTTTTTGCACTAAGCTGCATTTCACTGAAAAAAGGTCTTTCAAACAGGTTTACTAGCCTGAACTGGTTGAATTTGGATCTTCTTCATGGCAAAGGAGTTTTTACCTGGAATTTCATTCATTAAAGGTGAAAAGTGGCTTATGTCAAAAATGAGCGTTTCAGAGCGATTGGAGGCTGTTTTAGCGCTGAAAAGTGGCTTATGTGAAAAATGAGCGTTTCAGAGCGATTGGAGGCTGTTTTAGCACTGTACAGTCGCCTAAGGCTGAAAAGTGGCTTATGTGAAAAATGAGCGTTTCAGAGCGAGAGCAGCCTGTTTTTGCACTAAGCTGCATTTCACTGAAAAAAGGTCTTTCAAACAGGTTTAATAGCCTGAACTGGTTGAATTTGGATGTTATTCATGGCAAAGGAGTTTTTACCTGGAATTTCATTCATTAAAGGTGAAAAGTGGGTTATGTCAAAAATGAGCGTTTCAGAGCGATTGGAGGCTGTTTTAGCGCTGAAAAGTGGCTTATGTGAAAAATGAGCGTTTCAGAGCGATTGGAGGCTGTTTTAGCACTGTACAGTCTCCTAAGGCTGAAAAGTGGCTTATGTGAAAAATGAGCGTTTCAGAGCGAGAGCAGCCTGTTTTTGCACTAAGCTGCATTTCACTGAAAAAAGGTCTTTCAAACAGGTTTACTAGCCTGAACTGGTTGAATTTGGATCTTCTTCATGGCAAAGGAGTTTTTACCTGGAATTTCATTCATTAAAGGTGAAAAGTGGCTTATGTCAAAAATGAGCGTTTCAGAGCGATTGGAGGCTGTTTTAGCGCTGAAAAGTGGCTTATGTGAAAAATGAGCGTTTCAGAGCGAGAGCAGCCTGTTTTTGCACTAAGCTGCATTTCACTGAAAAAAGGTCTTTCAAACAGGTTTAATAGCCTGAACTGGTTGAATTTGGATGTTATTCATGGCAAAGGAGTTTTTACCTGGAATTTCATTCATTAAAGGTGAAAAGTGGGTTATGTCAAAAATGAGCGTTTCAGAGCGATAGGAGGCTGTTTTAGCACTGTACAGTCTCCTAAGGCTGAAAAGTGGCTTATGTGAAAAATGAGCGTTTCAGAGCGAGAGCAGCCTGTTTTTGCACTAAGCTGCATTTCACTGAAAAAAGGTCTTTCAAACAGGTTTACTAGCCTGAACTGGTTGAATTTGGATCTTCTTCATGGCAAAGGAGTTTTTACCTGGAATTTCATTCATTAAAGGTGAAAAGTGGCTTATGTGAAAAATGAGCGTTTCAGAGCGATTGGAGGCTGTTTTAGCGCTGAAAAGTGGCTTATGTGAAAAATGAGCGTTTCAGAGCGAGAGCAGCCTGTTTTTGCACTAAGCTGCATTTCACTGAAAAAAGGTCTTTCAAACAGGTTTACTAGCCTGAACTGGTTGAATTTGGATCTTCTTCATGGCAAAGGAGTTTTTACCTGGAATTTCATTCATTAAAGGTGAAAAGTGGCTTATGTCAAAAATGAGCGTTTCAGAGCGATTGGAGGCTGTTTTAGCGCTGAAAAGTGGCTTATGTGAAAAATGAGCGTTTCAGAGCGAGAGCAGCCTGTTTTTGCACTAAGCTGCATTTCACTGAAAAAAGGTCTTTCAACCAGGTTTACTAGCCTGAACTGGATGAATTTGGATCTTCTTCATGGCAAAGGAGTTTTTACCTGGAATTTCATTCATTAAAGGTGAAAAGTGGCTTATGTCAAAAATGAGCGTTTCAGAGCGATTGGAGGCTGTTTTAGCGCTGAAAAGTGGCTTATGTGAAAAATGAGCGTTTCAGAGCGAGAGCAGCCTGTTTTTGCACTAAGCTGCATTTCACTGAAAAAAGGTCTTTCAAACAGGTTTACTAGCCTGAACTGGTTGAATTTGGATCTTCTTCATGGCAAAGGAGTTTTTACCTGGAATTTCATTCATTAAAGGTGAAAAGTGGCTTATGTCAAAAATGAGCGTTTCAGAGCGATTGGAGGCTGTTTTAGCGCTGAAAAGTGGCTTATGTGAAAAATGAGCGTTTCAGAGCGATTGGAGGCTGTTTTAGCACTGTACAGTCGCCTAAGGCTGAAAAGTGGCTTATGTGAAAAATGAGCGTTTCAGAGCGAGAGCAGCCTGTTTTTGCACTAAGCTGCATTTCACTGAAAAAAGGTCTTTCAAACAGGTTTACTAGCCTGAACTGGTTGAATTTGGATCTTCTTCATGGCAAAGGAGTTTTTACCTGGAATTTCATTCATTAAAGGTGAAAAGTGGCTTATGTCAAAAATGAGCGTTTCAGAGCGATTGGAGGCTGTTTTAGCGCTGAAAAGTGGCTTATGTGAAAAATGAGCGTTTCAGAGCGAGAGCAGCCTGTTTTTGCACTAAGCTGCATTTCACTGAAAAAAGGTCTTTCAAACAGGTTTACTAGCCTGAACTGGTTGAATTTGGATCTTCTTCATGGCAAAGGAGTTTTTACCTGGAATTTCATTCATTAAAGGTGAAAAGTGGCTTATGTCAAAAATGAGCGTTTCAGAGCGATTGGAGGCTGTTTTAGCGCTGAAAAGTGGCTTATGTGAAAAATGAGCGTTTCAGAGCGATTGGAGGCTGTTTTAGCACTGTACAGTCGCCTAAGGCTGAAAAGTGGCTTATGTGAAAAATGAGCGTTTCAGAGCGAGAGCAGCCTGTTTTTGCACTAAGCTGCATTTCACTGAAAAAAGGTCTTTCAAACAGGTTTACTAGCCTGAACTGGTTGAATTTGGATCTTCTTCATGGCAAAGGAGTTTTTACCTGGAATTTCATTCATTAAAGGTGAAAAGTGGCTTATGTCAAAAATGAGCGTTTCAGAGCGATTGGAGGCTGTTTTAGCGCTGAAAAGTGGCTTATGTGAAAAATGAGCGTTTCAGAGCGAGAGCAGCCTGTTTTTGCACTAAGCTGCATTTCACTGAAAAAAGGTCTTTCAAACAGGTTTACTAGCCTGAACTGGTTGAATTTGGATCTTCTTCATGGCAAAGGAGTTTTTACCTGGAATTTCATTCATTAAAGGTGAAAAGTGGGTTATGTCAAAAATGAGCGTTTCAGAGCGATTGGAGGCTGTTTTAGCGCTGAAAAGTGGCTTATGTGAAAAATGAGCGTTTCAGAGCGATTGGAGGCTGTTTTAGCACTGTACAGTCTCCTAAGGCTGAAAAGTGGCTTATGTGAAAAATGAGCGTTTCAGAGCGAGAGCAGCCTGTTTTTGCACTAAGCTGCATTTCACTGAAAAAAGGTCTTTCAAACAGGTTTACTAGCCTGAACTGGTTGAATTTGGATCTTCTTCATGGCAAAGGAGTTTTTACCTGGAATTTCATTCATTAAAGGTGAAAAGTGGCTTATGTCAAAAATGAGCGTTTCAGAGCGATTGGAGGCTGTTTTAGCGCTGAAAAGTGGCTTATGTGAAAAATGAGCGTTTCAGAGCGAGAGCAGCCTGTTTTTGCACTAAGCTGCATTTCACTGAAAAAAGGTCTTTCAAACAGGTTTAATAGCCTGAACTGGTTGAATTTGGATGTTATTCATGGCAAAGGAGTTTTTACCTGGAATTTCATTCATTAAAGGTGAAAAGTGGGTTATGTCAAAAATGAGCGTTTCAGAGCGATAGGAGGCTGTTTTAGCACTGTACAGTCTCCTAAGGCTGAAAAGTGGCTTATGTGAAAAATGAGCGTTTCAGAGCGAGAGCAGCCTGTTTTTGCACTAAGCTGCATTTCACTGAAAAAAGGTCTTTCAAACAGGTTTACTAGCCTGAACTGGTTGAATTTGGATCTTCTTCATGGCAAAGGAGTTTTTACCTGGAATTTCATTCATTAAAGGTGAAAAGTGGCTTATGTGAAAAATGAGCGTTTCAGAGCGATTGGAGGCTGTTTTAGCGCTGAAAAGTGGCTTATGTGAAAAATGAGCGTTTCAGAGCGAGAGCAGCCTGTTTTTGCACTAAGCTGCATTTCACTGAAAAAAGGTCTTTCAAACAGGTTTACTAGCCTGAACTGGTTGAATTTGGATCTTCTTCATGGCAAAGGAGTTTTTACCTGGAATTTCATTCATTAAAGGTGAAAAGTGGCTTATGTCAAAAATGAGCGTTTCAGAGCGATTGGAGGCTGTTTTAGCACTGTACAGTCTCCTAAGGCTGAAAAGTGGCTTATGTGAAAAATGAGCGTTTCAGAGCGAGAGCAGCCTGTTTTTGCACTAAGCTGCATTTCACTGAAAAAAGGTCTTTCAACCAGGTTTACTAGCCTGAACTGGATGAATTTGGATCTTCTTCATGGCAAAGGAGTTTTTACCTGGAATTTCATTCATTAAAGGTGAAAAGTGGCTTATGTCAAAAATGAGCGTTTCAGAGCGATTGGAGGCTGTTTTAGCGCTGAAAAGTGGCTTATGTGAAAAATGAGCGTTTCAGAGCGAGAGCAGCCTGTTTTTGCACTAAGCTGCATTTCACTGAAAAAAGGTCTTTCAAACAGGTTTACTAGCCTGAACTGGTTGAATTTGGATCTTCTTCATGGCAAAGGAGTTTTTACCTGGAATTTCATTCATTAAAGGTGAAAAGTGGCTTATGTCAAAAATGAGCGTTTCAGAGCGATTGGAGGCTGTTTTAGCGCTGAAAAGTGGCTTATGTGAAAAATGAGCGTTTCAGAGCGATTGGAGGCTGTTTTAGCACTGTACAGTCGCCTAAGGCTGAAAAGTGGCTTATGTGAAAAATGAGCGTTTCAGAGCGAGAGCAGCCTGTTTTTGCACTAAGCTGCATTTCACTGAAAAAAGGTCTTTCAAACAGGTTTACTAGCCTGAACTGGTTGAATTTGGATCTTCTTCATGGCAAAGGAGTTTTTACCTGGAATTTCATTCATTAAAGGTGAAAAGTGGCTTATGTCAAAAATGAGCGTTTCAGAGCGATTGGAGGCTGTTTTAGCGCTGAAAAGTGGCTTATGTGAAAAATGAGCGTTTCAGAGCGAGAGCAGCCTGTTTTTGCACTAAGCTGCATTTCACTGAAAAAAGGTCTTTCAAACAGGTTTACTAGCCTGAACTGGTTGAATTTGGATCTTCTTCATGGCAAAGGAGTTTTTACCTGGAATTTCATTCATTAAAGGTGAAAAGTGGCTTATGTCAAAAATGAGCGTTTCAGAGCGATTGGAGGCTGTTTTAGCGCTGAAAAGTGGCTTATGTGAAAAATGAGCGTTTCAGAGCGATTGGAGGCTGTTTTAGCACTGTACAGTCGCCTAAGGCTGAAAAGTGGCTTATGTGAAAAATGAGCGTTTCAGAGCGAGAGCAGCCTGTTTTTGCACTAAGCTGCATTTCACTGAAAAAAGGTCTTTCAAACAGGTTTAATAGCCTGAACTGGTTGAATTTGGATGTTATTCATGGCAAAGGAGTTTTTACCTGGAATTTCATTCATTAAAGGTGAAAAGTGGCTTATGTCAAAAATTAGCGTTTCAGAGCGATTGGAGGCTGTTTTAGCGCTGAAAAGTGGCTTATGTGAAAAATGAGCGTTTCAGAGCGAGAGCAGCCTGTTTTTGCACTAAGCTGCATTTCACTGAAAAAAGGTCTTTCAAACAGGTTTACTAGCCTGAACTGGTTGAATTTGGATCTTCTTCATGGCAAAGGAGTTTTTACCTGGAATTTCATTCATTAAAGGTGAAAAGTGGCTTATGTGAAAAATGAGCGTTTCAGAGCGATTGGAGGCTGTTTTAGCGCTGAAAAGTGGCTTATGTGAAAAATGAGCGTTTCAGAGCGAGAGCAGCCTGTTTTTGCACTAAGCTGCATTTCACTGAAAAAAGGTCTTTCAAACAGGTTTACTAGCCTGAACTGGTTGAATTTGGATCTTCTTCATGGCAAAGGAGTTTTTACCTGGAATTTCATTCATTAAAGGTGAAAAGTGGCTTGTGTCAAAAATGAGCGTTTCAGAGCGATTGGAGGCTGTTTTAGCGCTGAAAAGTGGCTTATGTGAAAAATGAGCGTTTCAGAGCGAGAGCAGCCTGTTTTTGCACTAAGCTGCATTTCACTGAAAAAAGGTCTTTCAAACAGGTTTACTAGCCTGAACTGGTTGAATTTGGATCTTCTTCATGGCAAAGGAGTTTTTACCTGGAATTTCATTCATTAAAGGTGAAAAGTGGCTTATGTCAAAAATGAGCGTTTCAGAGCGATTGGAGGCTGTTTTAGCGCTGAAAAGTGGCTTATGTGAAAAATGAGCGTTTCAGAGCGATTGGAGGCTGTTTTAGCACTGTACAGTCGCCTAAGGCTGAAAAGTGGCTTATGTGAAAAATGAGCGTTTCAGAGCGAGAGCAGCCTGTTTTTGCACTAAGCTGCATTTCACTGAAAAAAGGTCTTTCAAACAGGTTTACTAGCCTGAACTGGTTGAATTTGGATCTTCTTCATGGCAAAGGAGTTTTTACCTGGAATTTCATTCATTAAAGGTGAAAAGTGGCTTATGTGAAAAATGAGCGTTTCAGAGCGATTGGAGGCTGTTTTAGCACTGTACAGTCGCCTAAGGCTGAAAAGTGGCTTATGTGAAAAATGAGCGTTTCAGAGCGAGAGCAGCCTGTTTTTGCACTAAGCTGCATTTCACTGAAAAAAGGTCTTTCAAACAGGTTTAATAGCCTGAACTGGTTGAATTTGGATGTTATTCATGGCAAAGGAGTTTTTACCTGGAATTTCATTCATTAAAGGTGAAAAGTGGGTTATGTCAAAAATGAGCGTTTCAAAGCGATAGGAGGCTGTTTTAGCACTGTACAGTCTCCTAAGGCTGAAAAGTGGCTTATGTGAAAAATGAGCGTTTCAGAGCGAGAGCAGCCTGTTTTTGCACTAAGCTGCATTTCACTGAAAAAAGGTCTTTCAAACAGGTTTACTAGCCTGAACTGGTTGAATTTGGATCTTCTTCATGGCAAAGGAGTTTTTACCTGGAATTTCATTCATTAAAGGTGAAAAGTGGCTTATGTCAAAAATGAGCGTTTCAGAGCGATTGGAGGCTGTTTTAGCGCTGAAAAGTGGCTTATGTGAAAAATGAGCGTTTCAGAGCGATTGGAGGCTGTTTTAGCACTGTACAGTCGCCTAAGGCTGAAAAGTGGCTTATGTGAAAAATGAGCGTTTCAGAGCGAGAGCAGCCTGTTTTTGCACTAAGCTGCATTTCACTGAAAAAAGGTCTTTCAAACAGGTTTAATAGCCTGAACTGGTTGAATTTGGATGTTATTCATGGCAAAGGAGTTTTTACCTGGAATTTCATTCATTAAAGGTGAAAAGTGGGTTATGTCAAAAATGAGCGTTTCAGAGCGATAGGAGGCTGTTTTAGCACTGTACAGTCTCCTAAGGCTGAAAAGTGGCTTATGTGAAAAATGAGCGTTTCAGAGCGAGAGCAGCCTGTTTTTGCACTAAGCTGCATTTCACTGAAAAAAGGTCTTTCAAACAGGTTTACTAGCCTGAACTGGTTGAATTTGGATCTTCTTCATGGCAAATGAGTTTTTACCTGGAATTTAATTCATTAAGGCTGAAAAGTGGGTTATGTCAAAAATGAGCGTTTCAGAGCGATAGGAGGCTGTTTTAGCACTGTACAGTCTCCTAAGGCTGAAAAGTGGCTTATGTGAAAAATGAGCGTTTCAGAGCGAGAGCAGCCTGTTTTTGCACTAAGCTGCATTTCACTGAAAAAAGGTCTTTCAACCAGGTTTACTAGCCTGAACTGGTTGAATTTGGATCTTCTTCATGGCAAAGGAGTTTTTACCTGGAATTTCATTCATTAAAGGTGAAAAGTGGCTTATGTCAAAAATGAGCGTTTCAGAGCGATTGGAGGCTGTTTTAGCGCTGAAAAGTGGCTTATGTGAAAAATGAGCGTTTCAGAGCGAGAGCAGCCTGTTTTTGCACTAAGCTGCATTTCACTGAAAAAAGGTCTTTCAAACAGGTTTACTAGCCTGAACTGGTTGAATTTGGATCTTCTTCATGGCAAAGGAGTTTTTACCTGGAATTTCATTCATTAAAGGTGAAAAGTGGCTTATGTCAAAAATGAGCGTTTCAGAGCGATTGGAGGCTGTTTTAGCGCTGAAAAGTGGCTTATGTGAAAAATGAGCGTTTCAGAGCGATTGGAGGCTGTTTTAGCACTGTACAGTCGCCTAAGGCTGAAAAGTGGCTTATGTGAAAAATGAGCGTTTCAGAGCGAGAGCAGCCTGTTTTTGCACTAAGCTGCATTTCACTGAAAAAAGGTCTTTCAAACAGGTTTACTAGCCTGAACTGGTTGAATTTGGATCTTCTTCATGGCAAAGGAGTTTTTACCTGGAATTTCATTCATTAAAGGTGAAAAGTGGCTTATGTCAAAAATGAGCGTTTCAGAGCGATTGGAGGCTGTTTTAGCGCTGAAAAGTGGCTTATGTGAAAAATGAGCGTTTCAGAGCGAGAGCAGCCTGTTTTTGCACTAAGCTGCATTTCACTGAAAAAAGGTCTTTCAAACAGGTTTACTAGCCTGAACTGGTTGAATTTGGATCTTCTTCATGGCAAAGGAGTTTTTACCTGGAATTTCATTCATTAAAGGTGAAAAGTGGCTTATGTCAAAAATGAGCGTTTCAGAGCGATTGGAGGCTGTTTTAGCGCTGAAAAGTGGCTTATGTGAAAAATGAGCGTTTCAGAGCGATTGGAGGCTGTTTTAGCACTGTACAGTCGCCTAAGGCTGAAAAGTGGCTTATGTGAAAAATGAGCGTTTCAGAGCGAGAGCAGCCTGTTTTTGCACTAAGCTGCATTTCACTGAAAAAAGGTCTTTCAAACAGGTTTACTAGCCTGAACTGGTTGAATTTGGATCTTCTTCATGGCAAAGGAGTTTTTACCTGGAATTTCATTCATTAAAGGTGAAAAGTGGCTTATGTCAAAAATGAGCGTTTCAGAGCGATTGGAGGCTGTTTTAGCGCTGAAAAGTGGCTTATGTGAAAAATGAGCGTTTCAGAGCGAGAGCAGCCTGTTTTTGCACTAAGCTGCATTTCACTGAAAAAAGGTCTTTCAAACAGGTTTACTAGCCTGAACTGGTTGAATTTGGATCTTCTTCATGGCAAAGGAGTTTTTACCTGGAATTTCATTCATTAAAGGTGAAAAGTGGCTTATGTCAAAAATGAGCGTTTCAGAGCGATTGGAGGCTGTTTTAGCGCTGAAAAGTGGCTTATGTGAAAAATGAGCGTTTCAGAGCGATTGGAGGCTGTTTTAGCACTGTACAGTCGCCTAAGGCTGAAAAGTGGCTTATGTGAAAAATGAGCGTTTCAGAGCGAGAGCAGCCTGTTTTTGCACTAAGCTGCATTTCACTGAAAAAAGGTCTTTCAAACAGGTTTACTAGCCTGAACTGGTTGAATTTGGATCTTCTTCATGGCAAAGGAGTTTTTACCTGGAATTTCATTCATTAAAGGTGAAAAGTGGCTTATGTCAAAAATGAGCGTTTCAGAGCGATTGGAGGCTGTTTTAGCGCTGAAAAGTGGCTTATGTGAAAAATGAGCGTTTCAGAGCGAGAGCAGCCTGTTTTTGCACTAAGCTGCATTTCACTGAAAAAAGGTCTTTCAAACAGGTTTACTAGCCTGAACTGGTTGAATTTGGATCTTCTTCATGGCAAAGGAGTTTTTACCTGGAATTTCATTCATTAAAGGTGAAAAGTGGCTTATGTCAAAAATGAGCGTTTCAGAGCGATTGGAGGCTGTTTTAGCGCTGAAAAGTGGCTTATGTGAAAAATGAGCGTTTCAGAGCGATTGGAGGCTGTTTTAGCACTGTACAGTCGCCTAAGGCTGAAAAGTGGCTTATGTGAAAAATGAGCGTTTCAGAGCGAGAGCAGCCTGTTTTTGCACTAAGCTGCATTTCACTGAAAAAAGGTCTTTCAAACAGGTTTAATAGCCTGAACTGGTTGAATTTGGATGTTATTCATGGCAAAGGAGTTTTTACCTGGAATTTCATTCATTAAAGGTGAAAAGTGGCTTATGTCAAAAATTAGCGTTTCAGAGCGATTGGAGGCTGTTTTAGCGCTGAAAAGTGGCTTATGTGAAAAATGAGCGTTTCAGAGCGAGAGCAGCCTGTTTTTGCACTAAGCTGCATTTCACTGAAAAAAGGTCTTTCAAACAGGTTTACTAGCCTGAACTGGTTGAATTTGGATCTTCTTCATGGCAAAGGAGTTTTTACCTGGAATTTCATTCATTAAAGGTGAAAAGTGGCTTATGTGAAAAATGAGCGTTTCAGAGCGATTGGAGGCTGTTTTAGCGCTGAAAAGTGGCTTATGTGAAAAATGAGCGTTTCAGAGCGAGAGCAGCCTGTTTTTGCACTAAGCTGCATTTCACTGAAAAAAGGTCTTTCAAACAGGTTTACTAGCCTGAACTGGTTGAATTTGGATCTTCTTCATGGCAAAGGAGTTTTTACCTGGAATTTCATTCATTAAAGGTGAAAAGTGGCTTGTGTCAAAAATGAGCGTTTCAGAGCGATTGGAGGCTGTTTTAGCGCTGAAAAGTGGCTTATGTGAAAAATGAGCGTTTCAGAGCGAGAGCAGCCTGTTTTTGCACTAAGCTGCATTTCACTGAAAAAAGGTCTTTCAAACAGGTTTACTAGCCTGAACTGGTTGAATTTGGATCTTCTTCATGGCAAAGGAGTTTTTACCTGGAATTTCATTCATTAAAGGTGAAAAGTGGCTTATGTCAAAAATGAGCGTTTCAGAGCGATTGGAGGCTGTTTTAGCGCTGAAAAGTGGCTTATGTGAAAAATGAGCGTTTCAGAGCGATTGGAGGCTGTTTTAGCACTGTACAGTCGCCTAAGGCTGAAAAGTGGCTTATGTGAAAAATGAGCGTTTCAGAGCGAGAGCAGCCTGTTTTTGCACTAAGCTGCATTTCACTGAAAAAAGGTCTTTCAAACAGGTTTACTAGCCTGAACTGGTTGAATTTGGATCTTCTTCATGGCAAAGGAGTTTTTACCTGGAATTTCATTCATTAAAGGTGAAAAGTGGCTTATGTGAAAAATGAGCGTTTCAGAGCGATTGGAGGCTGTTTTAGCACTGTACAGTCGCCTAAGGCTGAAAAGTGGCTTATGTGAAAAATGAGCGTTTCAGAGCGAGAGCAGCCTGTTTTTGCACTAAGCTGCATTTCACTGAAAAAAGGTCTTTCAAACAGGTTTAATAGCCTGAACTGGTTGAATTTGGATGTTATTCATGGCAAAGGAGTTTTTACCTGGAATTTCATTCATTAAAGGTGAAAAGTGGGTTATGTCAAAAATGAGCGTTTCAAAGCGATAGGAGGCTGTTTTAGCACTGTACAGTCTCCTAAGGCTGAAAAGTGGCTTATGTGAAAAATGAGCGTTTCAGAGCGAGAGCAGCCTGTTTTTGCACTAAGCTGCATTTCACTGAAAAAAGGTCTTTCAAACAGGTTTACTAGCCTGAACTGGTTGAATTTGGATCTTCTTCATGGCAAAGGAGTTTTTACCTGGAATTTCATTCATTAAAGGTGAAAAGTGGCTTATGTCAAAAATGAGCGTTTCAGAGCGATTGGAGGCTGTTTTAGCGCTGAAAAGTGGCTTATGTGAAAAATGAGCGTTTCAGAGCGATTGGAGGCTGTTTTAGCACTGTACAGTCGCCTAAGGCTGAAAAGTGGCTTATGTGAAAAATGAGCGTTTCAGAGCGAGAGCAGCCTGTTTTTGCACTAAGCTGCATTTCACTGAAAAAAGGTCTTTCAAACAGGTTTAATAGCCTGAACTGGTTGAATTTGGATGTTATTCATGGCAAAGGAGTTTTTACCTGGAATTTCATTCATTAAAGGTGAAAAGTGGGTTATGTCAAAAATGAGCGTTTCAGAGCGATAGGAGGCTGTTTTAGCACTGTACAGTCGCCTAAGGCTGAAAAGTGGCTTATGTGAAAAATGAGCGTTTCAGAGCGAGAGCAGCCTGTTTTTGCACTAAGCTGCATTTCACTGAAAAAAGGTCTTTCAAACAGGTTTACTAGCCTGAACTGGTTGAATTTGGATCTTCTTCATGGCAAATGAGTTTTTACCTGGAATTTAATTCATTAAGGCTGAAAAGTGGGTTATGTCAAAAATGAGCGTTTCAGAGCGATAGGAGGCTGTTTTAGCACTGTACAGTCTCCTAAGGCTGAAAAGTGGCTTATGTGAAAAATGAGCGTTTCAGAGCGAGAGCAGCCTGTTTTTGCACTAAGCTGCATTTCACTGAAAAAAGGTCTTTCAACCAGGTTTACTAGCCTGAACTGGTTGAATTTGGATCTTCTTCATGGCAAAGGAGTTTTTACCTGGAATTTCATTCATTAAAGGTGAAAAGTGGCTTATGTCAAAAATGAGCGTTTCAGAGCGATTGGAGGCTGTTTTAGCGCTGAAAAGTGGCTTATGTGAAAAATGAGCGTTTCAGAGCGAGAGCAGCCTGTTTTTGCACTAAGCTGCATTTCACTGAAAAAAGGTCTTTCAAACAGGTTTACTAGCCTGAACTGGTTGAATTTGGATCTTCTTCATGGCAAAGGAGTTTTTACCTGGAATTTCATTCATTAAAGGTGAAAAGTGGCTTATGTCAAAAATGAGCGTTTCAGAGCGATTAGAGGCTGTTTTAGCGCTGAAAAGTGGCTTATGTGAAAAATGAGCGTTTCAGAGCGATTGGAGGCTGTTTTAGCACTGTACAGTCGCCTAAGGCTGAAAAGTGGCTTATGTGAAAAATGAGCGTTTCAGAGCGAGAGCAGCCTGTTTTTGCACTAAGCTGCATTTCACTGAAAAAAGGTCTTTCAAACAGGTTTACTAGCCTGAACTGGTTGAATTTGGATCTTCTTCATGGCAAAGGAGTTTTTACCTGGAATTTCATTCATTAAAGGTGAAAAGTGGCTTATGTCAAAAATGAGCGTTTCAGAGCGATTGGAGGCTGTTTTAGCGCTGAAAAGTGGCTTATGTGAAAAATGAGCGTTTCAGAGCGAGAGCAGCCTGTTTTTGCACTAAGCTGCATTTCACTGAAAAAAGGTCTTTCAAACAGGTTTACTAGCCTGAACTGGTTGAATTTGGATCTTCTTCATGGCAAAGGAGTTTTTACCTGGAATTTCATTCATTAAAGGTGAAAAGTGGCTTATGTCAAAAATGAGCGTTTCAGAGCGATTGGAGGCTGTTTTAGCGCTGAAAAGTGGCTTATGTGAAAAATGAGCGTTTCAGAGCGATTGGAGGCTGTTTTAGCACTGTACAGTCGCCTAAGGCTGAAAAGTGGCTTATGTGAAAAATGAGCGTTTCAGAGCGAGAGCAGCCTGTTTTTGCACTAAGCTGCATTTCACTGAAAAAAGGTCTTTCAAACAGGTTTAATAGCCTGAACTGGTTGAATTTGGATGTTATTCATGGCAAAGGAGTTTTTACCTGGAATTTCATTCATTAAAGGTGAAAAGTGGGTTATGTCAAAAATGAGCGTTTCAGAGCAATAGGAGGCTGTTTTAGCACTGTACAGTCTCCTAAGGCTGAAAAGTGGCTTATGTGAAAAATGAGCGTTTCAGAGCGAGAGCAGCCTGTTTTTGCACTAAGCTGCATTTCACTGAAAAAAGGTCTTTCAACCAGGTTTACTAGCCTGAACTGGATGAATTTGGATCTTCTTCATGGCAAAGGAGTTTTTACCTGGAATTTCATTCATTAAAGGTGAAAAGTGGCTTATGTCAAAAATGAGCGTTTCAGAGCGATTGGAGGCTGTTTTAGCGCTGAAAAGTGGCTTATGTGAAAAATGAGCGTTTCAGAGCGAGAGCAGCCTGTTTTTGCACTAAGCTGCATTTCACTGAAAAAAGGTCTTTCAAACAGGTTTACTAGCCTGAACTGGTTGAATTTGGATCTTCTTCATGGCAAAGGAGTTTTTACCTGGAATTTCATTCATTAAAGGTGAAAAGTGGCTTATGTCAAAAATGAGCGTTTCAGAGCGATTGGAGGCTGTTTTAGCGCTGAAAAGTGGCTTATGTGAAAAATGAGCGTTTCAGAGCGAGAGCAGCCTGTTTTTGCACTAAGCTGCATTTCACTGAAAAAAGGTCTTTCAAACAGGTTTACTAGCCTGAACTGGTTGAATTTGGATCTTCTTCATGGCAAAGGAGTTTTTACCTGGAATTTCATTCATTAAAGGTGAAAAGTGGCTTATGTCAAAAATGAGCGTTTCAGAGCGATTGGAGGCTGTTTTAGCGCTGAAAAGTGGCTTATGTGAAAAATGAGCGTTTCAGAGCGATTGGAGGCTGTTTTAGCACTGTACAGTCGCCTAAGGCTGAAAAGTGGCTTATGTGAAAAATGAGCGTTTCAGAGCGAGAGCAGCCTGTTTTTGCACTAAGCTGCATTTCACTGAAAAAAGGTCTTTCAAACAGGTTTACTAGCCTGAACTGGTTGAATTTGGATCTTCTTCATGGCAAAGGAGTTTTTACCTGGAATTTCATTCATTAAAGGTGAAAAGTGGCTTATGTCAAAAATGAGCGTTTCAGAGCGATTGGAGGCTGTTTTAGCGCTGAAAAGTGGCTTATGTGAAAAATGAGCGTTTCAGAGCGATTGGAGGCTGTTTTAGCACTGTACAGTCGCCTAAGGCTGAAAAGTGGCTTATGTGAAAAATGAGCGTTTCAGAGCGAGAGCAGCCTGTTTTTGCACTAAGCTGCATTTCACTGAAAAAAGGTCTTTCAAACAGGTTTAATAGCCTGAACTGGTTGAATTTGGATGTTATTCATGGCAAAGGAGTTTTTACCTGGAATTTCATTCATTAAAGGTGAAAAGTGGCTTATGTCAAAAATTAGCGTTTCAGAGCGATTGGAGGCTGTTTTAGCGCTGAAAAGTGGCTTATGTGAAAAATGAGCGTTTCAGAGCGAGAGCAGCCTGTTTTTGCACTAAGCTGCATTTCACTGAAAAAAGGTCTTTCAAACAGGTTTACTAGCCTGAACTGGTTGAATTTGGATCTTCTTCATGGCAAAGGAGTTTTTACCTGGAATTTCATTCATTAAAGGTGAAAAGTGGCTTATGTCAAAAATGAGCGTTTCAGAGCGATTGGAGGCTGTTTTAGCGCTGAAAAGTGGCTTATGTGAAAAATGAGCGTTTCAGAGCGAGAGCAGCCTGTTTTTGCACTAAGCTGCATTTCACTGAAAAAAGGTCTTTCAAACAGGTTTACTAGCCTGAACTGGTTGAATTTGGATCTTCTTCATGGCAAAGGAGTTTTTACCTGGAATTTCATTCATTAAAGGTGAAAAGTGGCTTATGTCAAAAATGAGCGTTTCAGAGCGATTGGAGGCTGTTTTAGCGCTGAAAAGTGGCTTATGTGAAAAATGAGCGTTTCTGAGCGAGAGCAGCCTGTTTTTGCACTAAGCTGCATTTCACTGAAAAAAGGTCTTTCAAACAGGTTTACTAGCCTGAACTGGTTGAATTTGGATCTTCTTCATGGCAAAGGAGTTTTTACCTGGAATTTCATTCATTAAAGGTGAAAAGTGGCTTATGTCAAAAATGAGCGTTTCAGAGCGATTGGAGGCTGTTTTCGCACTGTACAGTCGCCTAAGGCTGAAAAGTGGCTTATGTGAAAAATGAGCGTTTCTGAGCGAGAGCAGCCTGTTTTTGCACTAAGCTGCATTTCACTGAAAAAAGGTCTTTCAAACAGGTTTAATAGCCTGAACTGGTTGAATTTGGATGTTATTCATGGCAAAGGAGTTTTTACCTGGAATTTCATTCATTAAAGGTGAAAAGTGGGTTATGTCAAAAATGAGCGTTTCAGAGCGATAGGAGGCTGTTTTAGCACTGTACAGTCTCCTAAGGCTGAAAAGTGGCTTATGTGAAAAATGAGCGTTTCTGAGCGAGAGCAGCCTGTTTTTGCACTAAGCTGCATTTCACTGAAAAAAGGTCTTTCAAACAGGTTTACTAGCCTGAACTGGTTGAATTTGGATCTTCTTCATGGCAAAGGAGTTTTTACCTGGAATTTCATTCATTAAAGGTGAAAAGTGGCTTATGTCAAAAATGAGCGTTTCAGAGCGATTGGAGGCTGTTTTAGCGCTGAAAAGTGGCTTATGTGAAAAATGAGCGTTTCAGAGCGAGAGCAGCCTGTTTTTGCACTAAGCTGCATTTCACTGAAAAAAGGTCTTTCAAACAGGTTTACTAGCCTGAACTGGTTGAATTTGGATCTTCTTCATGGCAAAGGAGTTTTTACCTGGAATTTCATTCATTAAAGGTGAAAAGTGGCTTATGTCAAAAATGAGCGTTTCAGAGCGATTGGAGGCTGTTTTAGCGCTGAAAAGTGGCTTATGTGAAAAATGAGCGTTTCAGAGCGATTGGAGGCTGTTTTAGCACTGTACAGTCGCCTAAGGCTGAAAAGTGGCTTATGTGAAAAATGAGCGTTTCAGAGCGAGAGCAGCCTGTTTTTGCACTAAGCTGCATTTCACTGAAAAAAGGTCTTTCAAACAGGTTTACTAGCCTGAACTGGTTGAATTTGGATCTTCTTCATGGCAAAGGAGTTTTTACCTGGAATTTCATTCATTAAAGGTGAAAAGTGGCTTATGTCAAAAATGAGCGTTTCAGAGCGATTGGAGGCTGTTTTAGCGCTGAAAAGTGGCTTATGTGAAAAATGAGCGTTTCAGAGCGATTGGAGGCTGTTTTAGCACTGTACAGTCGCCTAAGGCTGAAAAGTGGCTTATGTGAAAAATGAGCGTTTCAGAGCGAGAGCAGCCTGTTTTTGCACTAAGCTGCATTTCACTGAAAAAAGGTCTTTCAAACAGGTTTAATAGCCTGAACTGGTTGAATTTGGATGTTATTCATGGCAAAGGAGTTTTTACCTGGAATTTCATTCATTAAAGGTGAAAAGTGGCTTATGTCAAAAATTAGCGTTTCAGAGCGATTGGAGGCTGTTTTAGCGCTGAAAAGTGGCTTATGTGAAAAATGAGCGTTTCAGAGCGAGAGCAGCCTGTTTTTGCACTAAGCTGCATTTCACTGAAAAAAGGTCTTTCAAACAGGTTTACTAGCCTGAACTGGTTGAATTTGGATCTTCTTCATGGCAAAGGAGTTTTTACCTGGAATTTCATTCATTAAAGGTGAAAAGTGGCTTATGTCAAAAATGAGCGTTTCAGAGCGATTGGAGGCTGTTTTAGCGCTGAAAAGTGGCTTATGTGAAAAATGAGCGTTTCAGAGCGAGAGCAGCCTGTTTTTGCACTAAGCTGCATTTCACTGAAAAAAGGTCTTTCAAACAGGTTTACTAGCCTGAACTGGTTGAATTTGGATCTTCTTCATGGCAAAGGAGTTTTTACCTGGAATTTCATTCATTAAAGGTGAAAAGTGGCTTATGTCAAAAATGAGCGTTTCAGAGCGATTGGAGGCTGTTTTAGCGCTGAAAAGTGGCTTATGTGAAAAATGAGCGTTTCTGAGCGAGAGCAGCCTGTTTTTGCACTAAGCTGCATTTCACTGAAAAAAGGTCTTTCAAACAGGTTTACTAGCCTGAACTGGTTGAATTTGGATCTTCTTCATGGCAAAGGAGTTTTTACCTGGAATTTCATTCATTAAAGGTGAAAAGTGGCTTATGTCAAAAATGAGCGTTTCAGAGCGATTGGAGGCTGTTTTCGCACTGTACAGTCGCCTAAGGCTGAAAAGTGGCTTATGTGAAAAATGAGCGTTTCTGAGCGAGAGCAGCCTGTTTTTGCACTAAGCTGCATTTCACTGAAAAAAGGTCTTTCAAACAGGTTTAATAGCCTGAACTGGTTGAATTTGGATGTTATTCATGGCAAAGGAGTTTTTACCTGGAATTTCATTCATTAAAGGTGAAAAGTGGGTTATGTCAAAAATGAGCGTTTCAGAGCGATAGGAGGCTGTTTTAGCACTGTACAGTCTCCTAAGGCTGAAAAGTGGCTTATGTGAAAAATGAGCGTTTCTGAGCGAGAGCAGCCTGTTTTTGCACTAAGCTGCATTTCACTGAAAAAAGGTCTTTCAAACAGGTTTACTAGCCTGAACTGGTTGAATTTGGATCTTCTTCATGGCAAAGGAGTTTTTACCTGGAATTTCATTCATTAAAGGTGAAAAGTGGCTTATGTCAAAAATGAGCGTTTCAGAGCGATTGGAGGCTGTTTTAGCGCTGAAAAGTGGCTTATGTGAAAAATGAGCGTTTCAGAGCGAGAGCAGCCTGTTTTTGCACTAAGCTGCATTTCACTGAAAAAAGGTCTTTCAAACAGGTTTACTAGCCTGAACTGGTTGAATTTGGATCTTCTTCATGGCAAAGGAGTTTTTACCTGGAATTTCATTCATTAAAGGTGAAAAGTGGCTTATGTCAAAAATGAGCGTTTCAGAGCGATTGGAGGCTGTTTTAGCACTGTACAGTCGCCTAAGGCTGAAAAGTGGCTTATGTGAAAAATGAGCGTTTCAGAGCGAGAGCAGCCTGTTTTTGCACTAAGCTGCATTTCACTGAAAAAAGGTCTTTCAACCAGGTTTACTAGCCTGAACTGGATGAATTTGGATCTTCTTCATGGCAAAGGAGTTTTTACCTGGAATTTCATTCATTAAAGGTGAAAAGTGGCTTATGTCAAAAATGAGCGTTTCAGAGCGATTGGAGGCTGTTTTAGCGCTGAAAAGTGGCTTATGTGAAAAATGAGCGTTTCAGAGCGAGAGCAGCCTGTTTTTGCACTAAGCTGCATTTCACTGAAAAAAGGTCTTTCAAACAGGTTTACTAGCCTGAACTGGTTGAATTTGGATCTTCTTCATGGCAAATGAGTTTTTACCTGGAATTTAATTCATTAAGGCTGAAAAGTGGGTTATGTCAAAAATGAGCGTTTCAGAGCGATAGGAGGCTGTTTTAGCACTGTACAGTCGCCTAAGGCTGAAAAGTGGCTTATGTGAAAAATGAGCGTTTCAGAGCGAGAGGAGGCTGTTTTTGCACTAAGCTGCATTTCACTGAAAAAAGGTCTTTCAACCAGGTTTACTAGCCTGAACTGGATGAATTTGGATCTTCTTCATGGCAAAGGAGATTTTACCTGGAATTTCATTCATTAAAGGTGAAAAGTGGCTTATGTCAAAAATGAGCGTTTCAGAGCGATTGGAGGCTGTTTTAGCGCTGAAAAGTGGCTTATGTGAAAAATGAGCGTTTCAGAGCGAGAGCAGCCTGTTTTTGCACTAAGCTGCATTTCACTGAAAAAAGGTCTTTCAAACAGGTTTACTAGCCTGAACTGGTTGAATTTGGATCTTCTTCATGGCAAAGGAGTTTTTACCTGGAATTTCATTCATTAAAGGTGAAAAGTGGCTTATGTCAAAAATGAGCGTTTCAGAGCGATTGGAGGCTGTTTTAGCGCTGAAAAGTGGCTTATGTGAAAAATGAGCGTTTCAGAGCGAGAGCAGCCTGTTTTTGCACTAAGCTGCATTTCACTGAAAAAAGGTCTTTCAAACAGGTTTACTAGCCTGAACTGGTTGAATTTGGATCTTCTTCATGGCAAAGGAGTTTTTACCTGGAATTTCATTCATTAAAGGTGAAAAGTGGCTTATGTCAAAAATGAGCGTTTCAGAGCGATTGGAGGCTGTTTTAGCGCTGAAAAGTGGCTTATGTGAAAAATGAGCGTTTCAGAGCGATTGGAGGCTGTTTTAGCACTGTACAGTCGCCTAAGGCTGAAAAGTGGCTTATGTGAAAAATGAGCGTTTCAGAGCGAGAGCAGCCTGTTTTTGCACTAAGCTGCATTTCACTGAAAAAAGGTCTTTCAAACAGGTTTAATAGCCTGAACTGGTTGAATTTGGATGTTATTCATGGCAAAGGAGTTTTTACCTGGAATTTCATTCATTAAAGGTGAAAAGTGGGTTATGTCAAAAATGAGCGTTTCAGAGCGATAGGAGGCTGTTTTAGCACTGTACAGTCTCCTAAGGCTGAAAAGTGGCTTATGTGAAAAATGAGCGTTTCAGAGCGAGAGCAGCCTGTTTTTGCACTAAGCTGCATTTCACTGAAAAAAGGTCTTTCAACCAGGTTTACTAGCCTGAACTGGATGAATTTGGATCTTCTTCATGGCAAAGGAGTTTTTACCTGGAATTTCATTCATTAAAGGTGAAAAGTGGCTTATGTCAAAAATGAGCGTTTCAGAGCGATTGGAGGCTGTTTTAGCGCTGAAAAGTGGCTTATGTGAAAAATGAGCGTTTCAGAGCGAGAGCAGCCTGTTTTTGCACTAAGCTGCATTTCACTGAAAAAAGGTCTTTCAAACAGGTTTAATAGCCTGAACTGGTTGAATTTGGATGTTATTCATGGCAAAGGAGTTTTTACCTGGAATTTCATTCATTAAAGGTGAAAAGTGGGTTATGTCAAAAATGAGCGTTTCAGAGCGATAGGAGGCTGTTTTAGCACTGTACAGTCTCCTAAGGCTGAAAAGTGGCTTATGTGAAAAATGAGCGTTTCAGAGCGAGAGCAGCCTGTTTTTGCACTAAGCTGCATTTCACTGAAAAAAGGTCTTTCAAACAGGTTTACTAGCCTGAACTGGTTGAATTTGGATCTTCTTCATGGCAAAGGAGTTTTTACCTGGAATTTCATTCATTAAAGGTGAAAAGTGGCTTATGTCAAAAATGAGCGTTTCAGAGCGATTGGAGGCTGTTTTAGCGCTGAAAAGTGGCTTATGTGAAAAATGAGCGTTTCAGAGCGAGAGCAGCCTGTTTTTGCACTAAGCTGCATTTCACTGAAAAAAGGTCTTTCAAACAGGTTTAATAGCCTGAACTGGTTGAATTTGGATGTTATTCATGGCAAAGGAGTTTTTACCTGGAATTTCATTCATTAAAGGTGAAAAGTGGGTTATGTCAAAAATGAGCGTTTCAGAGCGATAGGAGGCTGTTTTAGCACTGTACAGTCTCCTAAGGCTGAAAAGTGGCTTATGTGAAAAATGAGCGTTTCAGAGCGAGAGCAGCCTGTTTTTGCACTAAGCTGCATTTCACTGAAAAAAGGTCTTTCAAACAGGTTTACTAGCCTGAACTGGTTGAATTTGGATCTTCTTCATGGCAAAGGAGTTTTTACCTGGAATTTCATTCATTAAAGGTGAAAAGTGGCTTATGTGAAAAATGAGCGTTTCAGAGCGATTGGAGGCTGTTTTAGCGCTGAAAAGTGGCTTATGTGAAAAATGAGCGTTTCAGAGCGAGAGCAGCCTGTTTTTGCACTAAGCTGCATTTCACTGAAAAAAGGTCTTTCAAACAGGTTTACTAGCCTGAACTGGTTGAATTTGGATCTTCTTCATGGCAAAGGAGTTTTTACCTGGAATTTCATTCATTAAAGGTGAAAAGTGGCTTGTGTCAAAAATGAGCGTTTCAGAGCGATTGGAGGCTGTTTTAGCGCTGAAAAGTGGCTTATGTGAAAAATGAGCGTTTCAGAGCGAGAGCAGCCTGTTTTTGCACTAAGCTGCATTTCACTGAAAAAAGGTCTTTCAAACAGGTTTACTAGCCTGAACTGGTTGAATTTGGATCTTCTTCATGGCAAAGGAGTTTTTACCTGGAATTTCATTCATTAAAGGTGAAAAGTGGCTTATGTGAAAAATGAGCGTTTCAGAGCGATTGGAGGCTGTTTTAGCACTGTACAGTCGCCTAAGGCTGAAAAGTGGCTTATGTGAAAAATGAGCGTTTCAGAGCGAGAGCAGCCTGTTTTTGCACTAAGCTGCATTTCACTGAAAAAAGGTCTTTCAAACAGGTTTAATAGCCTGAACTGGTTGAATTTGGATGTTATTCATGGCAAAGGAGTTTTTACCTGGAATTTCATTCATTAAAGGTGAAAAGTGGGTTATGTCAAAAATGAGCGTTTCAAAGCGATAGGAGGCTGTTTTAGCACTGTACAGTCTCCTAAGGCTGAAAAGTGGCTTATGTGAAAAATGAGCGTTTCAGAGCGAGAGCAGCCTGTTTTTGCACTAAGCTGCATTTCACTGAAAAAAGGTCTTTCAAACAGGTTTACTAGCCTGAACTGGTTGAATTTGGATCTTCTTCATGGCAAAGGAGTTTTTACCTGGAATTTCATTCATTAAAGGTGAAAAGTGGCTTATGTCAAAAATGAGCGTTTCAGAGCGATTGGAGGCTGTTTTAGCGCTGAAAAGTGGCTTATGTGAAAAATGAGCGTTTCAGAGCGATTGGAGGCTGTTTTAGCACTGTACAGTCGCCTAAGGCTGAAAAGTGGCTTATGTGAAAAATGAGCGTTTCAGAGCGAGAGCAGCCTGTTTTTGCACTAAGCTGCATTTCACTGAAAAAAGGTCTTTCAAACAGGTTTAATAGCCTGAACTGGTTGAATTTGGATGTTATTCATGGCAAAGGAGTTTTTACCTGGAATTTCATTCATTAAAGGTGAAAAGTGGGTTATGTCAAAAATGAGCGTTTCAGAGCGATAGGAGGCTGTTTTAGCACTGTACAGTCTCCTAAGGCTGAAAAGTGGCTTATGTGAAAAATGAGCGTTTCAGAGCGAGAGCAGCCTGTTTTTGCACTAAGCTGCATTTCACTGAAAAAAGGTCTTTCAAACAGGTTTACTAGCCTGAACTGGTTGAATTTGGATCTTCTTCATGGCAAATGAGTTTTTACCTGGAATTTAATTCATTAAGGCTGAAAAGTGGGTTATGTCAAAAATGAGCGTTTCAGAGCGATAGGAGGCTGTTTTAGCACTGTACAGTCTCCTAAGGCTGAAAAGTGGCTTATGTGAAAAATGAGCGTTTCAGAGCGAGAGCAGCCTGTTTTTGCACTAAGCTGCATTTCACTGAAAAAAGGTCTTTCAACCAGGTTTACTAGCCTGAACTGGATGAATTTGGATCTTCTTCATGGCAAAGGAGTTTTTACCTGGAATTTCATTCATTAAAGGTGAAAAGTGGCTTATGTCAAAAATGAGCGTTTCAGAGCGATTGGAGGCTGTTTTAGCGCTGAAAAGTGGCTTATGTGAAAAATGAGCGTTTCAGAGCGAGAGCAGCCTGTTTTTGCACTAAGCTGCATTTCACTGAAAAAAGGTCTTTCAAACAGGTTTACTAGCCTGAACTGGTTGAATTTGGATCTTCTTCATGGCAAAGGAGTTTTTACCTGGAATTTCATTCATTAAAGGTGAAAAGTGGCTTATGTCAAAAATGAGCGTTTCAGAGCGATTGGAGGCTGTTTTAGCGCTGAAAAGTGGCTTATGTGAAAAATGAGCGTTTCAGAGCGATTGGAGGCTGTTTTAGCACTGTACAGTCGCCTAAGGCTGAAAAGTGGCTTATGTGAAAAATGAGCGTTTCAGAGCGAGAGCAGCCTGTTTTTGCACTAAGCTGCATTTCACTGAAAAAAGGTCTTTCAAACAGGTTTACTAGCCTGAACTGGTTGAATTTGGATCTTCTTCATGGCAAAGGAGTTTTTACCTGGAATTTCATTCATTAAAGGTGAAAAGTGGCTTATGTCAAAAATGAGCGTTTCAGAGCGATTGGAGGCTGTTTTAGCGCTGAAAAGTGGCTTATGTGAAAAATGAGCGTTTCAGAGCGATTGGAGGCTGTTTTAGCACTGTACAGTCGCCTAAGGCTGAAAAGTGGCTTATGTGAAAAATGAGCGTTTCAGAGCGAGAGCAGCCTGTTTTTGCACTAAGCTGCATTTCACTGAAAAAAGGTCTTTCAAACAGGTTTACTAGCCTGAACTGGTTGAATTTGGATCTTCTTCATGGCAAAGGAGTTTTTACCTGGAATTTCATTCATTAAAGGTGAAAAGTGGCTTATGTCAAAAATGAGCGTTTCAGAGCGATTGGAGGCTGTTTTAGCGCTGAAAAGTGGCTTATGTGAAAAATGAGCGTTTCAGAGCGAGAGCAGCCTGTTTTTGCACTAAGCTGCATTTCACTGAAAAAAGGTCTTTCAAACAGGTTTACTAGCCTGAACTGGTTGAATTTGGATCTTCTTCATGGCAAAGGAGTTTTTACCTGGAATTTCATTCATTAAAGGTGAAAAGTGGCTTATGTCAAAAATGAGCGTTTCAGAGCGATTGGAGGCTGTTTTAGCGCTGAAAAGTGGCTTATGTGAAAAATGAGCGTTTCAGAGCGATTGGAGGCTGTTTTAGCACTGTACAGTCGCCTAAGGCTGAAAAGTGGCTTATGTGAAAAATGAGCGTTTCAGAGCGAGAGCAGCCTGTTTTTGCACTAAGCTGCATTTCACTGAAAAAAGGTCTTTCAAACAGGTTTACTAGCCTGAACTGGTTGAATTTGGATCTTCTTCATGGCAAAGGAGTTTTTACCTGGAATTTCATTCATTAAAGGTGAAAAGTGGCTTATGTGAAAAATGAGCGTTTCAGAGCGAGAGCAGCCTGTTTTTGCACTAAGCTGCATTTCACTGAAAAAAGGTCTTTCAAACAGGTTTACTAGCCTGAACTGGTTGAATTTGGATCTTCTTCATGGCAAAGGAGTTTTTACCTGGAATTTCATTCATTAAAGGTGAAAAGTGGCTTATGTCAAAAATGAGCGTTTCAGAGCGATTGGAGGCTGTTTTAGCGCTGAAAAGTGGCTTATGTGAAAAATGAGCGTTTCAGAGCGATTGGAGGCTGTTTTAGCACTGTACAGTCGCCTAAGGCTGAAAAGTGGCTTATGTGAAAAATGAGCGTTTCAGAGCGAGAGCAGCCTGTTTTTGCACTAAGCTGCATTTCACTGAAAAAAGGTCTTTCAAACAGGTTTAATAGCCTGAACTGGTTGAATTTGGATGTTATTCATGGCAAAGGAGTTTTTACCTGGAATTTCATTCATTAAAGGTGAAAAGTGGGTTATGTCAAAAATGAGCGTTTCAGAGCAATAGGAGGCTGTTTTAGCACTGTACAGTCTCCTAAGGCTGAAAAGTGGCTTATGTGAAAAATGAGCGTTTCAGAGCGAGAGCAGCCTGTTTTTGCACTAAGCTGCATTTCACTGAAAAAAGGTCTTTCAACCAGGTTTACTAGCCTGAACTGGATGAATTTGGATCTTCTTCATGGCAAAGGAGTTTTTACCTGGAATTTCATTCATTAAAGGTGAAAAGTGGCTTATGTCAAAAATGAGCGTTTCAGAGCGATTGGAGGCTGTTTTAGCGCTGAAAAGTGGCTTATGTGAAAAATGAGCGTTTCAGAGCGAGAGCAGCCTGTTTTTGCACTAAGCTGCATTTCACTGAAAAAAGGTCTTTCAAACAGGTTTACTAGCCTGAACTGGTTGAATTTGGATCTTCTTCATGGCAAAGGAGTTTTTACCTGGAATTTCATTCATTAAAGGTGAAAAGTGGCTTATGTCAAAAATGAGCGTTTCAGAGCGATTGGAGGCTGTTTTAGCGCTGAAAAGTGGCTTATGTGAAAAATGAGCGTTTCAGAGCGATTGGAGGCTGTTTTAGCACTGTACAGTCGCCTAAGGCTGAAAAGTGGCTTATGTGAAAAATGAGCGTTTCAGAGCGAGAGCAGCCTGTTTTTGCACTAAGCTGCATTTCACTGAAAAAAGGTCTTTCAAACAGGTTTAATAGCCTGAACTGGTTGAATTTGGATGTTATTCATGGCAAAGGAGTTTTTACCTGGAATTTCATTCATTAAAGGTGAAAAGTGGGTTATGTCAAAAATGAGCGTTTCAGAGCAATAGGAGGCTGTTTTAGCACTGTACAGTCTCCTAAGGCTGAAAAGTGGCTTATGTGAAAAATGAGCGTTTCAGAGCGAGAGCAGCCTGTTTTTGCACTAAGCTGCATTTCACTGAAAAAAGGTCTTTCAACCAGGTTTACTAGCCTGAACTGGATGAATTTGGATCTTCTTCATGGCAAAGGAGTTTTTACCTGGAATTTCATTCATTAAAGGTGAAAAGTGGCTTATGTCAAAAATGAGCGTTTCAGAGCGATTGGAGGCTGTTTTAGCGCTGAAAAGTGGCTTATGTGAAAAATGAGCGTTTCAGAGCGAGAGCAGCCTGTTTTTGCACTAAGCTGCATTTCACTGAAAAAAGGTCTTTCAAACAGGTTTACTAGCCTGAACTGGTTGAATTTGGATCTTCTTCATGGCAAAGGAGTTTTTACCTGGAATTTCATTCATTAAAGGTGAAAAGTGGCTTATGTCAAAAATGAGCGTTTCAGAGCGATTGGAGGCTGTTTTAGCGCTGAAAAGTGGCTTATGTGAAAAATGAGCGTTTCAGAGCGATTGGAGGCTGTTTTAGCACTGTACAGTCGCCTAAGGCTGAAAAGTGGCTTATGTGAAAAATGAGCGTTTCAGAGCGAGAGCAGCCTGTTTTTGCACTAAGCTGCATTTCACTGAAAAAAGGTCTTTCAAACAGGTTTACTAGCCTGAACTGGTTGAATTTGGATCTTCTTCATGGCAAAGGAGTTTTTACCTGGAATTTCATTCATTAAAGGTGAAAAGTGGCTTATGTCAAAAATGAGCGTTTCAGAGCGATTGGAGGCTGTTTTAGCGCTGAAAAGTGGCTTATGTGAAAAATGAGCGTTTCAGAGCGATTGGAGGCTGTTTTAGCACTGTACAGTCGCCTAAGGCTGAAAAGTGGCTTATGTGAAAAATGAGCGTTTCAGAGCGAGAGCAGCCTGTTTTTGCACTAAGCTGCATTTCACTGAAAAAAGGTCTTTCAAACAGGTTTACTAGCCTGAACTGGTTGAATTTGGATCTTCTTCATGGCAAAGGAGTTTTTACCTGGAATTTCATTCATTAAAGGTGAAAAGTGGCTTATGTCAAAAATGAGCGTTTCAGAGCGATTGGAGGCTGTTTTAGCGCTGAAAAGTGGCTTATGTGAAAAATGAGCGTTTCAGAGCGAGAGCAGCCTGTTTTTGCACTAAGCTGCATTTCACTGAAAAAAGGTCTTTCAAACAGGTTTACTAGCCTGAACTGGTTGAATTTGGATCTTCTTCATGGCAAAGGAGTTTTTACCTGGAATTTCATTCATTAAAGGTGAAAAGTGGCTTATGTCAAAAATGAGCGTTTCAGAGCGATTGGAGGCTGTTTTAGCGCTGAAAAGTGGCTTATGTGAAAAATGAGCGTTTCAGAGCGATTGGAGGCTGTTTTAGCACTGTACAGTCGCCTAAGGCTGAAAAGTGGCTTATGTGAAAAATGAGCGTTTCAGAGCGAGAGCAGCCTGTTTTTGCACTAAGCTGCATTTCACTGAAAAAAGGTCTTTCAAACAGGTTTACTAGCCTGAACTGGTTGAATTTGGATCTTCTTCATGGCAAAGGAGTTTTTACCTGGAATTTCATTCATTAAAGGTGAAAAGTGGCTTATGTGAAAAATGAGCGTTTCAGAGCGAGAGCAGCCTGTTTTTGCACTAAGCTGCATTTCACTGAAAAAAGGTCTTTCAAACAGGTTTACTAGCCTGAACTGGTTGAATTTGGATCTTCTTCATGGCAAAGGAGTTTTTACCTGGAATTTCATTCATTAAAGGTGAAAAGTGGCTTATGTCAAAAATGAGCGTTTCAGAGCGATTGGAGGCTGTTTTAGCGCTGAAAAGTGGCTTATGTGAAAAATGAGCGTTTCAGAGCGATTGGAGGCTGTTTTAGCACTGTACAGTCGCCTAAGGCTGAAAAGTGGCTTATGTGAAAAATGAGCGTTTCAGAGCGAGAGCAGCCTGTTTTTGCACTAAGCTGCATTTCACTGAAAAAAGGTCTTTCAAACAGGTTTAATAGCCTGAACTGGTTGAATTTGGATGTTATTCATGGCAAAGGAGTTTTTACCTGGAATTTCATTCATTAAAGGTGAAAAGTGGGTTATGTCAAAAATGAGCGTTTCAGAGCAATAGGAGGCTGTTTTAGCACTGTACAGTCTCCTAAGGCTGAAAAGTGGCTTATGTGAAAAATGAGCGTTTCAGAGCGAGAGCAGCCTGTTTTTGCACTAAGCTGCATTTCACTGAAAAAAGGTCTTTCAACCAGGTTTACTAGCCTGAACTGGATGAATTTGGATCTTCTTCATGGCAAAGGAGTTTTTACCTGGAATTTCATTCATTAAAGGTGAAAAGTGGCTTATGTCAAAAATGAGCGTTTCAGAGCGATTGGAGGCTGTTTTAGCGCTGAAAAGTGGCTTATGTGAAAAATGAGCGTTTCAGAGCGAGAGCAGCCTGTTTTTGCACTAAGCTGCATTTCACTGAAAAAAGGTCTTTCAAACAGGTTTACTAGCCTGAACTGGTTGAATTTGGATCTTCTTCATGGCAAAGGAGTTTTTACCTGGAATTTCATTCATTAAAGGTGAAAAGTGGCTTATGTCAAAAATGAGCGTTTCAGAGCGATTGGAGGCTGTTTTAGCGCTGAAAAGTGGCTTATGTGAAAAATGAGCGTTTCAGAGCGAGAGCAGCCTGTTTTTGCACTAAGCTGCATTTCACTGAAAAAAGGTCTTTCAAACAGGTTTACTAGCCTGAACTGGTTGAATTTGGATCTTCTTCATGGCAAAGGAGTTTTTACCTGGAATTTCATTCATTAAAGGTGAAAAGTGGCTTATGTCAAAAATGAGCGTTTCAGAGCGATTGGAGGCTGTTTTAGCGCTGAAAAGTGGCTTATGTGAAAAATGAGCGTTTCAGAGCGATTGGAGGCTGTTTTAGCACTGTACAGTCGCCTAAGGCTGAAAAGTGGCTTATGTGAAAAATGAGCGTTTCAGAGCGAGAGCAGCCTGTTTTTGCACTAAGCTGCATTTCACTGAAAAAAGGTCTTTCAAACAGGTTTACTAGCCTGAACTGGTTGAATTTGGATCTTCTTCATGGCAAAGGAGTTTTTACCTGGAATTTCATTCATTAAAGGTGAAAAGTGGCTTATGTCAAAAATGAGCGTTTCAGAGCGATTGGAGGCTGTTTTAGCGCTGAAAAGTGGCTTATGTGAAAAATGAGCGTTTCAGAGCGAGAGCAGCCTGTTTTTGCACTAAGCTGCATTTCACTGAAAAAAGGTCTTTCAAACAGGTTTACTAGCCTGAACTGGTTGAATTTGGATCTTCTTCATGGCAAAGGAGTTTTTACCTGGAATTTCATTCATTAAAGGTGAAAAGTGGCTTATGTCAAAAATGAGCGTTTCAGAGCGATTGGAGGCTGTTTTAGCGCTGAAAAGTGGCTTATGTGAAAAATGAGCGTTTCAGAGCGATTGGAGGCTGTTTTAGCACTGTACAGTCGCCTAAGGCTGAAAAGTGGCTTATGTGAAAAATGAGCGTTTCAGAGCGAGAGCAGCCTGTTTTTGCACTAAGCTGCATTTCACTGAAAAAAGGTCTTTCAAACAGGTTTAATAGCCTGAACTGGTTGAATTTGGATGTTATTCATGGCAAAGGAGTTTTTACCTGGAATTTCATTCATTAAAGGTGAAAAGTGGCTTATGTCAAAAATTAGCGTTTCAGAGCGATTGGAGGCTGTTTTAGCGCTGAAAAGTGGCTTATGTGAAAAATGAGCGTTTCAGAGCGAGAGCAGCCTGTTTTTGCACTAAGCTGCATTTCACTGAAAAAAGGTCTTTCAAACAGGTTTACTAGCCTGAACTGGTTGAATTTGGATCTTCTTCATGGCAAAGGAGTTTTTACCTGGAATTTCATTCATTAAAGGTGAAAAGTGGCTTATGTCAAAAATGAGCGTTTCAGAGCGATTGGAGGCTGTTTTAGCGCTGAAAAGTGGCTTATGTGAAAAATGAGCGTTTCAGAGCGATTGGAGGCTGTTTTAGCACTGTACAGTCGCCTAAGGCTGAAAAGTGGCTTATGTGAAAAATGAGCGTTTCTGAGCGAGAGCAGCCTGTTTTTGCACTAAGCTGCATTTCACTGAAAAAAGGTCTTTCAAACAGGTTTAATAGCCTGAACTGGTTGAATTTGGATGTTATTCATGGCAAAGGAGTTTTTACCTGGAATTTCATTCATTAAAGGTGAAAAGTGGCTTATGTCAAAAATGAGCGTTTCAGAGCGATTGGAGGCTGTTTTAGCGCTGAAAAGTGGCTTATGTGAAAAATGAGCGTTTCAGAGCGAGAGCAGCCTGTTTTTGCACTAAGCTGCATTTCACTGAAAAAAGGTCTTTCAAACAGGTTTACTAGCCTGAACTGGTTGAATTTGGATCTTCTTCATGGCAAAGGAGTTTTTACCTGGAATTTCATTCATTAAAGGTGAAAAGTGGCTTATGTCAAAAATGAGCGTTTCAGAGCGATTGGAGGCTGTTTTAGCACTGTACAGTCGCCTAAGGCTGAAAAGTGGCTTATGTGAAAAATGAGCGTTTCAGAGCGAGAGCAGCCTGTTTTTGCACTAAGCTGCATTTCACTGAAAAAAGGTCTTTCAAACAGGTTTACTAGCCTGAACTGGTTGAATTTGGATCTTCTTCATGGCAAATGAGTTTTTACCTGGAATTTAATTCATTAAGGCTGAAAAGTGGGTTATGTCAAAAATGAGCGTTTCAGAGCGATAGGAGGCTGTTTTAGCACTGTACAGTCGCCTAAGGCTGAAAAGTGGCTTATGTGAAAAATGAGCGTTTCAGAGCGAGAGGAGGCTGTTTTTGCACTAAGCTGCATTTCACTGAAAAAAGGTCTTTCAACCAGGTTTACTAGCCTGAACTGGATGAATTTGGATCTTCTTCATGGCAAAGGAGTTTTTACCTGGAATTTCATTCATTAAAGGTGAAAAGTGGCTTATGTCAAAAATGAGCGTTTCAGAGCGATTGGAGGCTGTTTTAGCGCTGAAAAGTGGCTTATGTGAAAAATGAGCGTTTCAGAGCGAGAGCAGCCTGTTTTTGCACTAAGCTGCATTTCACTGAAAAAAGGTCTTTCAAACAGGTTTACTAGCCTGAACTGGTTGAATTTGGATCTTCTTCATGGCAAATGAGTTTTTACCTGGAATTTAATTCATTAAGGCTGAAAAGTGGGTTATGTCAAAAATGAGCGTTTCAGAGCGATAGGAGGCTGTTTTAGCACTGTACAGTCGCCTAAGGCTGAAAAGTGGCTTATGTGAAAAATGAGCGTTTCAGAGCGAGAGCAGCCTGTTTTTGCACTAAGCTGCATTTCACTGAAAAAAGGTCTTTCAAACAGGTTTACTAGCCTGAACTGGTTGAATTTGGATCTTCTTCATGGCAAAGGAGTTTTTACCTGGAATTTCATTCATTAAAGGTGAAAAGTGGCTTATGTCAAAAATGAGCGTTTCAGAGCGATTGGAGGCTGTTTTAGCGCTGAAAAGTGGCTTATGTGAAAAATGAGCGTTTCAGAGCGATTGGAGGCTGTTTTAGCACTGTACAGTCGCCTAAGGCTGAAAAGTGGCTTATGTCAAAAATGAGCGTTTCAGAGCGATTGGAGGCTGTTTTAGCGCTGAAAAGTGGCTTATGTGAAAAATGAGCGTTTCAGAGCGATAGGAGGCTGTTTTAGCACTGTACAGTCTCCTAAGGCTGAAAAGTGGCTTATGTGAAAAATGAGCGTTTCAGAGCGATTGGAGGCTGTTTTAGCGCTGAAAAGTGGCTTATGTGAAAAATGAGCGTTTCAGAGCGAGAGCAGCCTGTTTTTGCACTAAGCTGCATTTCACTGAAAAAAGGTCTTTCAAACAGGTTTACTAGCCTGAACTGGTTGAATTTGGATCTTCTTCATGGCAAAGGAGTTTTTACCTGGAATTTCATTCATTAAAGGTGAAAAGTGGCTTATGTCAAAAATGAGCGTTTCAGAGCGATTGGAGGCTGTTTTAGCACTGTACAGTCGCCTAAGGCTGAAAAGTGGCTTATGTGAAAAATGAGCGTTTCAGAGCGAGAGCAGCCTGTTTTTGCACTAAGCTGCATTTCACTGAAAAAAGGTCTTTCAAACAGGTTTACTAGCCTGAACTGGTTGAATTTGGATCTTCTTCATGGCAAATGAGTTTTTACCTGGAATTTAATTCATTAAGGCTGAAAAGTGGGTTATGTCAAAAATGAGCGTTTCAGAGCGATAGGAGGCTGTTTTAGCACTGTACAGTCGCCTAAGGCTGAAAAGTGGCTTATGTGAAAAATGAGCGTTTCAGAGCGAGAGGAGGCTGTTTTTGCACTAAGCTGCATTTCACTGAAAAAAGGTCTTTCAACCAGGTTTACTAGCCTGAACTGGATGAATTTGGATCTTCTTCATGGCAAAGGAGTTTTTACCTGGAATTTCATTCATTAAAGGTGAAAAGTGGCTTATGTCAAAAATTAGCGTTTCAGAGCGATTGGAGGCTGTTTTAGCGCTGAAAAGTGGCTTATGTGAAAAATGAGCGTTTCAGAGCGAGAGCAGCCTGTTTTTGCACTAAGCTGCATTTCACTGAAAAAAGGTCTTTCAAACAGGTTTACTAGCCTGAACTGGTTGAATTTGGATCTTCTTCATGGCAAAGGAGTTTTTACCTGGAATTTCATTCATTAAAGGTGAAAAGTGGCTTATGTCAAAAATGAGCGTTTCAGAGCGATTGGAGGCTGTTTTAGCGCTGAAAAGTGGCTTATGTGAAAAATGAGCGTTTCAGAGCGAGAGCAGCCTGTTTTTGCACTAAGCTGCATTTCACTGAAAAAAGGTCTTTCAAACAGGTTTACTAGCCTGAACTGGTTGAATTTGGATCTTCTTCATGGCAAAGGAGTTTTTACCTGGAATTTCATTCATTAAAGGTGAAAAGTGGCTTATGTCAAAAATGAGCGTTTCAGAGCGATTGGAGGCTGTTTTAGCGCTGAAAAGTGGCTTATGTGAAAAATGAGCGTTTCAGAGCGATTGGAGGCTGTTTTAGCACTGTACAGTCGCCTAAGGCTGAAAAGTGGCTTATGTGAAAAATGAGCGTTTCAGAGCGAGAGCAGCCTGTTTTTGCACTAAGCTGCATTTCACTGAAAAAAGGTCTTTCAAACAGGTTTACTAGCCTGAACTGGTTGAATTTGGATCTTCTTCATGGCAAAGGAGTTTTTACCTGGAATTTCATTCATTAAAGGTGAAAAGTGGCTTATGTCAAAAATGAGCGTTTCAGAGCGATTGGAGGCTGTTTTAGCACTGTACAGTCGCCTAAGGCTGAAAAGTGGCTTATGTGAAAAATGAGCGTTTCAGAGCGAGAGGAGGCTGTTTTTGCACTAAGCTGCATTTCACTGAAAAAAGGTCTTTCAACCAGGTTTACTAGCCTGAACTGGATGAATTTGGATCTTCTTCATGGCAAAGGAGTTTTTACCTGGAATTTCATTCATTAAAGGTGAAAAGTGGCTTATGTCAAAAATTAGCGTTTCAGAGCGATTGGAGGCTGTTTTAGCGCTGAAAAGTGGCTTATGTGAAAAATGAGCGTTTCAGAGCGAGAGCAGCCTGTTTTTGCACTAAGCTGCATTTCACTGAAAAAAGGTCTTTCAAACAGGTTTACTAGCCTGAACTGGTTGAATTTGGATCTTCTTCATGGCAAAGGAGTTTTTACCTGGAATTTCATTCATTAAAGGTGAAAAGTGGCTTATGTCAAAAATGAGCGTTTCAGAGCGATTGGAGGCTGTTTTAGCGCTGAAAAGTGGCTTATGTGAAAAATGAGCGTTTCAGAGCGAGAGCAGCCTGTTTTTGCACTAAGCTGCATTTCACTGAAAAAAGGTCTTTCAAACAGGTTTACTAGCCTGAACTGGTTGAATTTGGATCTTCTTCATGGCAAAGGAGTTTTTACCTGGAATTTCATTCATTAAAGGTGAAAAGTGGCTTATGTCAAAAATGAGCGTTTCAGAGCGATTGGAGGCTGTTTTAGCGCTGAAAAGTGGCTTATGTGAAAAATGAGCGTTTCAGAGCGATTGGAGGCTGTTTTAGCACTGTACAGTCGCCTAAGGCTGAAAAGTGGCTTATGTGAAAAATGAGCGTTTCAGAGCGAGAGCAGCCTGTTTTTGCACTAAGCTGCATTTCACTGAAAAAAGGTCTTTCAAACAGGTTTACTAGCCTGAACTGGTTGAATTTGGATCTTCTTCATGGCAAAGGAGTTTTTACCTGGAATTTCATTCATTAAAGGTGAAAAGTGGCTTATGTCAAAAATGAGCGTTTCAGAGCGATTGGAGGCTGTTTTAGCGCTGAAAAGTGGCTTATGTGAAAAATGAGCGTTTCAGAGCGAGAGCAGCCTGTTTTTGCACTAAGCTGCATTTCACTGAAAAAAGGTCTTTCAAACAGGTTTACTAGCCTGAACTGGTTGAATTTGGATCTTCTTCATGGCAAAGGAGTTTTTACCTGGAATTTCATTCATTAAAGGTGAAAAGTGGCTTATGTCAAAAATGAGCGTTTCAGAGCGATTGGAGGCTGTTTTAGCGCTGAAAAGTGGCTTATGTGAAAAATGAGCGTTTCAGAGCGAGAGCAGCCTGTTTTTGCACTAAGCTGCATTTCACTGAAAAAAGGTCTTTCAAACAGGTTTACTAGCCTGAACTGGTTGAATTTGGATCTTCTTCATGGCAAAGGAGTTTTTACCTGGAATTTCATTCATTAAAGGTGAAAAGTGGCTTATGTCAAAAATGAGCGTTTCAGAGCGATTGGAGGCTGTTTTAGCGCTGAAAAGTGGCTTATGTGAAAAATGAGCGTTTCAGAGCGATTGGAGGCTGTTTTAGCACTGTACAGTCGCCTAAGGCTGAAAAGTGGCTTATGTGAAAAATGAGCGTTTCTGAGCGAGAGCAGCCTGTTTTTGCACTAAGCTGCATTTCACTGAAAAAAGGTCTTTCAAACAGGTTTAATAGCCTGAACTGGTTGAATTTGGATGTTATTCATGGCAAAGGAGTTTTTACCTGGAATTTCATTCATTAAAGGTGAAAAGTGGGTTATGTCAAAAATGAGCGTTTCAGAGCGATAGGAGGCTGTTTTAGCACTGTACAGTCTCCTAAGGCTGAAAAGTGGCTTATGTGAAAAATGAGCGTTTCAGAGCGAGAGCAGCCTGTTTTTGCACTAAGCTGCATTTCACTGAAAAAAGGTCTTTCAAACAGGTTTACTAGCCTGAACTGGTTGAATTTGGATCTTCTTCATGGCAAAGGAGTTTTTACCTGGAATTTCATTCATTAAAGGTGAAAAGTGGCTTATGTGAAAAATGAGCGTTTCAGAGCGATTGGAGGCTGTTTTAGCGCTGAAAAGTGGCTTATGTGAAAAATGAGCGTTTCAGAGCGATTGGAGGCTGTTTTAGCACTGTACAGTCGCCTAAGGCTGAAAAGTGGCTTATGTGAAAAATGAGCGTTTCTGAGCGAGAGCAGCCTGTTTTTGCACTAAGCTGCATTTCACTGAAAAAAGGTCTTTCAAACAGGTTTAATAGCCTGAACTGGTTGAATTTGGATGTTATTCATGGCAAAGGAGTTTTTACCTGGAATTTCATTCATTAAAGGTGAAAAGTGGGTTATGTCAAAAATGAGCGTTTCAGAGCGATAGGAGGCTGTTTTAGCACTGTACAGTCTCCTAAGGCTGAAAAGTGGCTTATGTGAAAAATGAGCGTTTCAGAGCGAGAGCAGCCTGTTTTTGCACTAAGCTGCATTTCACTGAAAAAAGGTCTTTCAAACAGGTTTACTAGCCTGAACTGGTTGAATTTGGATCTTCTTCATGGCAAAGGAGTTTTTACCTGGAATTTCATTCATTAAAGGTGAAAAGTGGCTTATGTCAAAAATGAGCGTTTCAGAGCGATTGGAGGCTGTTTTAGCGCTGAAAAGTGGCTTATGTGAAAAATGAGCGTTTCAGAGCGATTGGAGGCTGTTTTAGCACTGTACAGTCGCCTAAGGCTGAAAAGTGGCTTATGTGAAAAATGAGCGTTTCAGAGCGAGAGCAGCCTGTTTTTGCACTAAGCTGCATTTCACTGAAAAAAGGTCTTTCAAACAGGTTTACTAGCCTGAACTGGTTGAATTTGGATCTTCTTCATGGCAAAGGAGTTTTTACCTGGAATTTCATTCATTAAAGGTGAAAAGTGGCTTATGTCAAAAATGAGCGTTTCAGAGCGATTGGAGGCTGTTTTAGCACTGTACAGTCGCCTAAGGCTGAAAAGTGGCTTATGTGAAAAATGAGCGTTTCAGAGCGAGAGCAGCCTGTTTTTGCACTAAGCTGCATTTCACTGAAAAAAGGTCTTTCAAACAGGTTTACTAGCCTGAACTGGTTGAATTTGGATCTTCTTCATGGCAAATGAGTTTTTACCTGGAATTTAATTCATTAAGGCTGAAAAGTGGGTTATGTCAAAAATGAGCGTTTCAGAGCGATAGGAGGCTGTTTTAGCACTGTACAGTCGCCTAAGGCTGAAAAGTGGCTTATGTGAAAAATGAGCGTTTCAGAGCGAGAGGAGGCTGTTTTTGCACTAAGCTGCATTTCACTGAAAAAAGGTCTTTCAACCAGGTTTACTAGCCTGAACTGGATGAATTTGGATCTTCTTCATGGCAAAGGAGTTTTTACCTGGAATTTCATTCATTAAAGGTGAAAAGTGGCTTATGTCAAAAATTAGCGTTTCAGAGCGATTGGAGGCTGTTTTAGCGCTGAAAAGTGGCTTATGTGAAAAATGAGCGTTTCAGAGCGAGAGCAGCCTGTTTTTGCACTAAGCTGCATTTCACTGAAAAAAGGTCTTTCAAACAGGTTTACTAGCCTGAACTGGTTGAATTTGGATCTTCTTCATGGCAAAGGAGTTTTTACCTGGAATTTCATTCATTAAAGGTGAAAAGTGGCTTATGTCAAAAATGAGCGTTTCAGAGCGATTGGAGGCTGTTTTAGCGCTGAAAAGTGGCTTATGTGAAAAATGAGCGTTTCAGAGCGAGAGCAGCCTGTTTTTGCACTAAGCTGCATTTCACTGAAAAAAGGTCTTTCAAACAGGTTTACTAGCCTGAACTGGTTGAATTTGGATCTTCTTCATGGCAAAGGAGTTTTTACCTGGAATTTCATTCATTAAAGGTGAAAAGTGGCTTATGTCAAAAATGAGCGTTTCAGAGCGATTGGAGGCTGTTTTAGCGCTGAAAAGTGGCTTATGTGAAAAATGAGCGTTTCAGAGCGATTGGAGGCTGTTTTAGCACTGTACAGTCGCCTAAGGCTGAAAAGTGGCTTATGTGAAAAATGAGCGTTTCAGAGCGAGAGCAGCCTGTTTTTGCACTAAGCTGCATTTCACTGAAAAAAGGTCTTTCAAACAGGTTTACTAGCCTGAACTGGTTGAATTTGGATCTTCTTCATGGCAAAGGAGTTTTTACCTGGAATTTCATTCATTAAAGGTGAAAAGTGGCTTATGTCAAAAATGAGCGTTTCAGAGCGATTGGAGGCTGTTTTAGCGCTGAAAAGTGGCTTATGTGAAAAATGAGCGTTTCAGAGCGAGAGCAGCCTGTTTTTGCACTAAGCTGCATTTCACTGAAAAAAGGTCTTTCAAACAGGTTTACTAGCCTGAACTGGTTGAATTTGGATCTTCTTCATGGCAAAGGAGTTTTTACCTGGAATTTCATTCATTAAAGGTGAAAAGTGGCTTATGTCAAAAATGAGCGTTTCAGAGCGATTGGAGGCTGTTTTAGCGCTGAAAAGTGGCTTATGTGAAAAATGAGCGTTTCAGAGCGAGAGCAGCCTGTTTTTGCACTAAGCTGCATTTCACTGAAAAAAGGTCTTTCAAACAGGTTTACTAGCCTGAACTGGTTGAATTTGGATCTTCTTCATGGCAAAGGAGTTTTTACCTGGAATTTCATTCATTAAAGGTGAAAAGTGGCTTATGTCAAAAATGAGCGTTTCAGAGCGATTGGAGGCTGTTTTAGCGCTGAAAAGTGGCTTATGTGAAAAATGAGCGTTTCAGAGCGAGAGCAGCCTGTTTTTGCACTAAGCTGCATTTCACTGAAAAAAGGTCTTTCAAACAGGTTTACTAGCCTGAACTGGTTGAATTTGGATCTTCTTCATGGCAAAGGAGTTTTTACCTGGAATTTCATTCATTAAAGGTGAAAAGTGGCTTATGTCAAAAATGAGCGTTTCAGAGCGATTGGAGGCTGTTTTAGCGCTGAAAAGTGGCTTATGTGAAAAATGAGCGTTTCAGAGCGAGAGCAGCCTGTTTTTGCACTAAGCTGCATTTCACTGAAAAAAGGTCTTTCAAACAGGTTTACTAGCCTGAACTGGTTGAATTTGGATCTTCTTCATGGCAAAGGAGTTTTTACCTGGAATTTCATTCATTAAAGGTGAAAAGTGGCTTATGTCAAAAATGAGCGTTTCAGAGCGATTGGAGGCTGTTTTAGCGCTGAAAAGTGGCTTATGTGAAAAATGAGCGTTTCAGAGCGATTGGAGGCTGTTTTAGCACTGTACAGTCGCCTAAGGCTGAAAAGTGGCTTATGTGAAAAATGAGCGTTTCTGAGCGAGAGCAGCCTGTTTTTGCACTAAGCTGCATTTCACTGAAAAAAGGTCTTTCAAACAGGTTTAATAGCCTGAACTGGTTGAATTTGGATGTTATTCATGGCAAATGAGTTTTTACCTGGAATTTAATTCATTAAGGCTGAAAAGTGGGTTATGTCAAAAATGAGCGTTTCAGAGCGATAGGAGGCTGTTTTAGCACTGTACAGTCGCCTAAGGCTGAAAAGTGGCTTATGTGAAAAATGAGCGTTTCAGAGCGAGAGGAGGCTGTTTTTGCACTAAGCTGCATTTCACTGAAAAAAGGTCTTTCAACCAGGTTTACTAGCCTGAACTGGATGAATTTGGATCTTCTTCATGGCAAAGGAGTTTTTACCTGGAATTTCATTCATTAAAGGTGAAAAGTGGCTTATGTCAAAAATGAGCGTTTCAGAGCGATTGGAGGCTGTTTTAGCGCTGAAAAGTGGCTTATGTGAAAAATGAGCGTTTCAGAGCGAGAGCAGCCTGTTTTTGCACTAAGCTGCATTTCACTGAAAAAAGGTCTTTCAAACAGGTTTACTAGCCTGAACTGGTTGAATTTGGATCTTCTTCATGGCAAATGAGTTTTTACCTGGAATTTCATTCATTAAAGGTGAAAAGTGGCTTATGTCAAAAATGAGCGTTTCAGAGCGATTGGAGGCTGTTTTAGCACTGTACAGTCGCCTAAGGCTGAAAAGTGGCTTATGTGAAAAATGAGCGTTTCAGAGCGAGAGCAGCCTGTTTTTGCACTAAGCTGCATTTCACTGAAAAAAGGTCTTTCAAACAGGTTTACTAGCCTGAACTGGTTGAATTTGGATCTTCTTCATGGCAAATGAGTTTTTACCTGGAATTTAATTCATTAAGGCTGAAAAGTGGGTTATGTCAAAAATGAGCGTTTCAGAGCGATAGGAGGCTGTTTTAGCACTGTACAGTCGCCTAAGGCTGAAAAGTGGCTTATGTGAAAAATGAGCGTTTCAGAGCGAGAGGAGGCTGTTTTTGCACTAAGCTGCATTTCACTGAAAAAAGGTCTTTCAACCAGGTTTACTAGCCTGAACTGGATGAATTTGGATCTTCTTCATGGCAAAGGAGTTTTTACCTGGAATTTCATTCATTAAAGGTGAAAAGTGGCTTATGTGAAAAATGAGCGTTTCAGAGCGATTGGAGGCTGTTTTAGCGCTGAAAAGTGGCTTATGTGAAAAATGAGCGTTTCAGAGCGAGAGCAGCCTGTTTTTGCACTAAGCTGCATTTCACTGAAAAAAGGTCTTTCAAACAGGTTTACTAGCCTGAACTGGTTGAATTTGGATCTTCTTCATGGCAAAGGAGTTTTTACCTGGAATTTCATTCATTAAAGGTGAAAAGTGGCTTATGTCAAAAATGAGCGTTTCAGAGCGATTGGAGGCTGTTTTAGCACTGTACAGTCGCCTAAGGCTGAAAAGTGGCTTATGTGAAAAATGAGCGTTTCAGAGCGAGAGCAGCCTGTTTTTGCACTAAGCTGCATTTCACTGAAAAAAGGTCTTTCAAACAGGTTTACTAGCCTGAACTGGTTGAATTTGGATCTTCTTCATGGCAAATGAGTTTTTACCTGGAATTTAATTCATTAAGGCTGAAAAGTGGGTTATGTCAAAAATGAGCGTTTCAGAGCGATAGGAGGCTGTTTTAGCACTGTACAGTCGCCTAAGGCTGAAAAGTGGCTTATGTGAAAAATGAGCGTTTCAGAGCGAGAGCAGCCTGTTTTTGCACTAAGCTGCATTTCACTGAAAAAAGGTCTTTCAAACAGGTTTACTAGCCTGAACTGGTTGAATTTGGATCTTCTTCATGGCAAAGGAGTTTTTACCTGGAATTTCATTCATTAAAGGTGAAAAGTGGCTTATAGAGCGATAGGAGGCTGTTTTAGCACTGTACAGTCTCCTAAGGCTGAAAAGTGGCTTATGTGAAAAATGAGCGTTTCAGAGCGAGAGCAGCCTGTTTTTGCACTAAGCTGCATTTCACTGAAAAAAGGTCTTTCAAACAGGTTTACTAGCCTGAACTGGTTGAATTTGGATCTTCTTCATGGCAAAGGAGTTTTTACCTGGAATTTCATTCATTAAAGGTGAAAAGTGGCTTATGTGAAAAATGAGCGTTTCAGAGCGATTGGAGGCTGTTTTAGCGCTGAAAAGTGGCTTATGTGAAAAATGAGCGTTTCAGAGCGAGAGCAGCCTGTTTTTGCACTAAGCTGCATTTCACTGAAAAAAGGTCTTTCAAACAGGTTTACTAGCCTGAACTGGTTGAATTTGGATCTTCTTCATGGCAAAGGAGTTTTTACCTGGAATTTCATTCATTAAAGGTGAAAAGTGGCTTATGTCAAAAATGAGCGTTTCAGAGCGATTGGAGGCTGTTTTAGCGCTGAAAAGTGGCTTATGTGAAAAATGAGCGTTTCAGAGCGAGAGCAGCCTGTTTTTGCACTAAGCTGCATTTCACTGAAAAAAGGTCTTTCAACCAGGTTTACTAGCCTGAACTGGATGAATTTGGATCTTCTTCATGGCAAAGGAGTTTTTACCTGGAATTTCATTCATTAAAGGTGAAAAGTGGCTTATGTCAAAAATGAGCGTTTCAGAGCGATTGGAGGCTGTTTTAGCGCTGAAAAGTGGCTTATGTGAAAAATGAGCGTTTCAGAGCGAGAGCAGCCTGTTTTTGCACTAAGCTGCATTTCACTGAAAAAAGGTCTTTCAAACAGGTTTACTAGCCTGAACTGGTTGAATTTGGATCTTCTTCATGGCAAAGGAGTTTTTACCTGGAATTTCATTCATTAAAGGTGAAAAGTGGCTTATGTCAAAAATGAGCGTTTCAGAGCGATTGGAGGCTGTTTTAGCGCTGAAAAGTGGCTTATGTGAAAAATGAGCGTTTCAGAGCGATTGGAGGCTGTTTTAGCACTGTACAGTCGCCTAAGGCTGAAAAGTGGCTTATGTGAAAAATGAGCGTTTCAGAGCGAGAGCAGCCTGTTTTTGCACTAAGCTGCATTTCACTGAAAAAAGGTCTTTCAAACAGGTTTAATAGCCTGAACTGGTTGAATTTGGATGTTATTCATGGCAAAGGAGTTTTTACCTGGAATTTCATTCATTAAAGGTGAAAAGTGGCTTATGTCAAAAATTAGCGTTTCAGAGCGATTGGAGGCTGTTTTAGCGCTGAAAAGTGGCTTATGTGAAAAATGAGCGTTTCAGAGCGAGAGCAGCCTGTTTTTGCACTAAGCTGCATTTCACTGAAAAAAGGTCTTTCAAACAGGTTTACTAGCCTGAACTGGTTGAATTTGGATCTTCTTCATGGCAAAGGAGTTTTTACCTGGAATTTCATTCATTAAAGGTGAAAAGTGGCTTATGTCAAAAATGAGCGTTTCAGAGCGATTGGAGGCTGTTTTAGCGCTGAAAAGTGGCTTATGTCAAAAATGAGCGTTTCAGAGCGATTGGAGGCTGTTTTAGCGCTGAAAAGTGGCTTATGTGAAAAATGAGCGTTTCTGAGCGAGAGCAGCCTGTTTTTGCACTAAGCTGCATTTCACTGAAAAAAGGTCTTTCAAACAGGTTTACTAGCCTGAACTGGTTGAATTTGGATCTTCTTCATGGCAAAGGAGTTTTTACCTGGAATTTCATTCATTAAAGGTGAAAAGTGGCTTATGTCAAAAATGAGCGTTTCAGAGCGATTGGAGGCTGTTTTAGCGCTGAAAAGTGGCTTATGTGAAAAATGAGCGTTTCAGAGCGATTGGAGGCTGTTTTCGCACTGTACAGTCGCCTAAGGCTGAAAAGTGGCTTATGTGAAAAATGAGCGTTTCTGAGCGAGAGCAGCCTGTTTTTGCACTAAGCTGCATTTCACTGAAAAAAGGTCTTTCAAACAGGTTTAATAGCCTGAACTGGTTGAATTTGGATGTTATTCATGGCAAAGGAGTTTTTACCTGGAATTTCATTCATTAAAGGTGAAAAGTGGGTTATGTCAAAAATGAGCGTTTCAGAGCGATAGGAGGCTGTTTTAGCACTGTACAGTCTCCTAAGGCTGAAAAGTGGCTTATGTGAAAAATGAGCGTTTCAGAGCGAGAGCAGCCTGTTTTTGCACTAAGCTGCATTTCACTGAAAAAAGGTCTTTCAAACAGGTTTACTAGCCTGAACTGGTTGAATTTGGATCTTCTTCATGGCAAAGGAGTTTTTACCTGGAATTTCATTCATTAAAGGTGAAAAGTGGCTTATGTCAAAAATGAGCGTTTCAGAGCGATTGGAGGCTGTTTTAGCGCTGAAAAGTGGCTTATGTGAAAAATGAGCGTTTCAGAGCGATTGGAGGCTGTTTTAGCACTGTACAGTCGCCTAAGGCTGAAAAGTGGCTTATGTGAAAAATGAGCGTTTCAGAGCGAGAGCAGCCTGTTTTTGCACTAAGCTGCATTTCACTGAAAAAAGGTCTTTCAAACAGGTTTAATAGCCTGAACTGGTTGAATTTGGATGTTATTCATGGCAAAGGAGTTTTTACCTGGAATTTCATTCATTAAAGGTGAAAAGTGGGTTATGTCAAAAATGAGCGTTTCAGAGCGATTGGAGGCTGTTTTAGCGCTGAAAAGTGGCTTATGTGAAAAATGAGCGTTTCAGAGCGATTGGAGGCTGTTTTAGCACTGTACAGTCTCCTAAGGCTGAAAAGTGGCTTATGTGAAAAATGAGCGTTTCAGAGCGAGAGCAGCCTGTTTTTGCACTAAGCTGCATTTCACTGAAAAAAGGTCTTTCAAACAGGTTTACTAGCCTGAACTGGTTGAATTTGGATCTTCTTCATGGCAAAGGAGTTTTTACCTGGAATTTCATTCATTAAAGGTGAAAAGTGGCTTATGTCAAAAATGAGCGTTTCAGAGCGATTGGAGGCTGTTTTAGCGCTGAAAAGTGGCTTATGTGAAAAATGAGCGTTTCAGAGCGAGAGCAGCCTGTTTTTGCACTAAGCTGCATTTCACTGAAAAAAGGTCTTTCAAACAGGTTTAATAGCCTGAACTGGTTGAATTTGGATGTTATTCATGGCAAAGGAGTTTTTACCTGGAATTTCATTCATTAAAGGTGAAAAGTGGGTTATGTCAAAAATGAGCGTTTCAGAGCGATAGGAGGCTGTTTTAGCACTGTACAGTCTCCTAAGGCTGAAAAGTGGCTTATGTGAAAAATGAGCGTTTCAGAGCGAGAGCAGCCTGTTTTTGCACTAAGCTGCATTTCACTGAAAAAAGGTCTTTCAAACAGGTTTACTAGCCTGAACTGGTTGAATTTGGATCTTCTTCATGGCAAAGGAGTTTTTACCTGGAATTTCATTCATTAAAGGTGAAAAGTGGCTTATGTGAAAAATGAGCGTTTCAGAGCGATTGGAGGCTGTTTTAGCGCTGAAAAGTGGCTTATGTGAAAAATGAGCGTTTCAGAGCGAGAGCAGCCTGTTTTTGCACTAAGCTGCATTTCACTGAAAAAAGGTCTTTCAAACAGGTTTACTAGCCTGAACTGGTTGAATTTGGATCTTCTTCATGGCAAAGGAGTTTTTACCTGGAATTTCATTCATTAAAGGTGAAAAGTGGCTTATGTCAAAAATGAGCGTTTCAGAGCGATTGGAGGCTGTTTTAGCGCTGAAAAGTGGCTTATGTGAAAAATGAGCGTTTCAGAGCGAGAGCAGCCTGTTTTTGCACTAAGCTGCATTTCACTGAAAAAAGGTCTTTCAAACAGGTTTACTAGCCTGAACTGGTTGAATTTGGATCTTCTTCATGGCAAAGGAGTTTTTACCTGGAATTTCATTCATTAAAGGTGAAAAGTGGCTTATGTCAAAAATGAGCGTTTCAGAGCGATTGGAGGCTGTTTTAGCGCTGAAAAGTGGCTTATGTGAAAAATGAGCGTTTCAGAGCGAGAGCAGCCTGTTTTTGCACTAAGCTGCATTTCACTGAAAAAAGGTCTTTCAACCAGGTTTACTAGCCTGAACTGGATGAATTTGGATCTTCTTCATGGCAAAGGAGTTTTTACCTGGAATTTCATTCATTAAAGGTGAAAAGTGGCTTATGTCAAAAATGAGCGTTTCAGAGCGATTGGAGGCTGTTTTAGCGCTGAAAAGTGGCTTATGTGAAAAATGAGCGTTTCAGAGCGATTGGAGGCTGTTTTAGCACTGTACAGTCGCCTAAGGCTGAAAAGTGGCTTATGTGAAAAATGAGCGTTTCAGAGCGAGAGCAGCCTGTTTTTGCACTAAGCTGCATTTCACTGAAAAAAGGTCTTTCAAACAGGTTTACTAGCCTGAACTGGTTGAATTTGGATCTTCTTCATGGCAAAGGAGTTTTTACCTGGAATTTCATTCATTAAAGGTGAAAAGTGGCTTATGTCAAAAATGAGCGTTTCAGAGCGATTGGAGGCTGTTTTAGCGCTGAAAAGTGGCTTATGTGAAAAATGAGCGTTTCAGAGCGAGAGCAGCCTGTTTTTGCACTAAGCTGCATTTCACTGAAAAAAGGTCTTTCAAACAGGTTTACTAGCCTGAACTGGTTGAATTTGGATCTTCTTCATGGCAAAGGAGTTTTTACCTGGAATTTCATTCATTAAAGGTGAAAAGTGGCTTATGTCAAAAATGAGCGTTTCAGAGCGATTGGAGGCTGTTTTAGCGCTGAAAAGTGGCTTATGTGAAAAATGAGCGTTTCTGAGCGAGAGCAGCCTGTTTTTGCACTAAGCTGCATTTCACTGAAAAAAGGTCTTTCAAACAGGTTTACTAGCCTGAACTGGTTGAATTTGGATCTTCTTCATGGCAAAGGAGTTTTTACCTGGAATTTCATTCATTAAAGGTGAAAAGTGGCTTATGTCAAAAATGAGCGTTTCAGAGCGATTGGAGGCTGTTTTAGCGCTGAAAAGTGGCTTATGTGAAAAATGAGCGTTTCAGAGCGATTGGAGGCTGTTTTCGCACTGTACAGTCGCCTAAGGCTGAAAAGTGGCTTATGTGAAAAATGAGCGTTTCTGAGCGAGAGCAGCCTGTTTTTGCACTAAGCTGCATTTCACTGAAAAAAGGTCTTTCAAACAGGTTTAATAGCCTGAACTGGTTGAATTTGGATGTTATTCATGGCAAAGGAGTTTTTACCTGGAATTTCATTCATTAAAGGTGAAAAGTGGGTTATGTCAAAAATGAGCGTTTCAGAGCGATAGGAGGCTGTTTTAGCACTGTACAGTCTCCTAAGGCTGAAAAGTGGCTTATGTGAAAAATGAGCGTTTCAGAGCGAGAGCAGCCTGTTTTTGCACTAAGCTGCATTTCACTGAAAAAAGGTCTTTCAAACAGGTTTACTAGCCTGAACTGGTTGAATTTGGATCTTCTTCATGGCAAAGGAGTTTTTACCTGGAATTTCATTCATTAAAGGTGAAAAGTGGCTTATGTCAAAAATGAGCGTTTCAGAGCGATTGGAGGCTGTTTTAGCGCTGAAAAGTGGCTTATGTGAAAAATGAGCGTTTCAGAGCGATTGGAGGCTGTTTTAGCACTGTACAGTCGCCTAAGGCTGAAAAGTGGCTTATGTGAAAAATGAGCGTTTCAGAGCGAGAGCAGCCTGTTTTTGCACTAAGCTGCATTTCACTGAAAAAAGGTCTTTCAAACAGGTTTAATAGCCTGAACTGGTTGAATTTGGATGTTATTCATGGCAAAGGAGTTTTTACCTGGAATTTCATTCATTAAAGGTGAAAAGTGGGTTATGTCAAAAATGAGCGTTTCAGAGCGATTGGAGGCTGTTTTAGCGCTGAAAAGTGGCTTATGTGAAAAATGAGCGTTTCAGAGCGATTGGAGGCTGTTTTAGCACTGTACAGTCTCCTAAGGCTGAAAAGTGGCTTATGTGAAAAATGAGCGTTTCAGAGCGAGAGCAGCCTGTTTTTGCACTAAGCTGCATTTCACTGAAAAAAGGTCTTTCAAACAGGTTTACTAGCCTGAACTGGTTGAATTTGGATCTTCTTCATGGCAAAGGAGTTTTTACCTGGAATTTCATTCATTAAAGGTGAAAAGTGGCTTATGTCAAAAATGAGCGTTTCAGAGCGATTGGAGGCTGTTTTAGCGCTGAAAAGTGGCTTATGTGAAAAATGAGCGTTTCAGAGCGAGAGCAGCCTGTTTTTGCACTAAGCTGCATTTCACTGAAAAAAGGTCTTTCAAACAGGTTTAATAGCCTGAACTGGTTGAATTTGGATGTTATTCATGGCAAAGGAGTTTTTACCTGGAATTTCATTCATTAAAGGTGAAAAGTGGGTTATGTCAAAAATGAGCGTTTCAGAGCGATAGGAGGCTGTTTTAGCACTGTACAGTCTCCTAAGGCTGAAAAGTGGCTTATGTGAAAAATGAGCGTTTCAGAGCGAGAGCAGCCTGTTTTTGCACTAAGCTGCATTTCACTGAAAAAAGGTCTTTCAAACAGGTTTACTAGCCTGAACTGGTTGAATTTGGATCTTCTTCATGGCAAAGGAGTTTTTACCTGGAATTTCATTCATTAAAGGTGAAAAGTGGCTTATGTGAAAAATGAGCGTTTCAGAGCGATTGGAGGCTGTTTTAGCGCTGAAAAGTGGCTTATGTGAAAAATGAGCGTTTCAGAGCGAGAGCAGCCTGTTTTTGCACTAAGCTGCATTTCACTGAAAAAAGGTCTTTCAAACAGGTTTACTAGCCTGAACTGGTTGAATTTGGATCTTCTTCATGGCAAAGGAGTTTTTACCTGGAATTTCATTCATTAAAGGTGAAAAGTGGCTTATGTCAAAAATGAGCGTTTCAGAGCGATTGGAGGCTGTTTTAGCGCTGAAAAGTGGCTTATGTGAAAAATGAGCGTTTCAGAGCGAGAGCAGCCTGTTTTTGCACTAAGCTGCATTTCACTGAAAAAAGGTCTTTCAACCAGGTTTACTAGCCTGAACTGGATGAATTTGGATCTTCTTCATGGCAAAGGAGTTTTTACCTGGAATTTCATTCATTAAAGGTGAAAAGTGGCTTATGTCAAAAATGAGCGTTTCAGAGCGATTGGAGGCTGTTTTAGCGCTGAAAAGTGGCTTATGTGAAAAATGAGCGTTTCAGAGCGAGAGCAGCCTGTTTTTGCACTAAGCTGCATTTCACTGAAAAAAGGTCTTTCAAACAGGTTTACTAGCCTGAACTGGTTGAATTTGGATCTTCTTCATGGCAAAGGAGTTTTTACCTGGAATTTCATTCATTAAAGGTGAAAAGTGGCTTATGTCAAAAATGAGCGTTTCAGAGCGATTGGAGGCTGTTTTAGCGCTGAAAAGTGGCTTATGTGAAAAATGAGCGTTTCAGAGCGATTGGAGGCTGTTTTAGCACTGTACAGTCGCCTAAGGCTGAAAAGTGGCTTATGTGAAAAATGAGCGTTTCAGAGCGAGAGCAGCCTGTTTTTGCACTAAGCTGCATTTCACTGAAAAAAGGTCTTTCAAACAGGTTTACTAGCCTGAACTGGTTGAATTTGGATCTTCTTCATGGCAAAGGAGTTTTTACCTGGAATTTCATTCATTAAAGGTGAAAAGTGGCTTATGTCAAAAATGAGCGTTTCAGAGCGATTGGAGGCTGTTTTAGCGCTGAAAAGTGGCTTATGTGAAAAATGAGCGTTTCAGAGCGAGAGCAGCCTGTTTTTGCACTAAGCTGCATTTCACTGAAAAAAGGTCTTTCAAACAGGTTTACTAGCCTGAACTGGTTGAATTTGGATCTTCTTCATGGCAAAGGAGTTTTTACCTGGAATTTCATTCATTAAAGGTGAAAAGTGGCTTATGTCAAAAATGAGCGTTTCAGAGCGATTGGAGGCTGTTTTAGCGCTGAAAAGTGGCTTATGTGAAAAATGAGCGTTTCAGAGCGATTGGAGGCTGTTTTAGCACTGTACAGTCGCCTAAGGCTGAAAAGTGGCTTATGTGAAAAATGAGCGTTTCAGAGCGAGAGCAGCCTGTTTTTGCACTAAGCTGCATTTCACTGAAAAAAGGTCTTTCAAACAGGTTTACTAGCCTGAACTGGTTGAATTTGGATCTTCTTCATGGCAAAGGAGTTTTTACCTGGAATTTCATTCATTAAAGGTGAAAAGTGGCTTATGTCAAAAATGAGCGTTTCAGAGCGATTGGAGGCTGTTTTAGCGCTGAAAAGTGGCTTATGTGAAAAATGAGCGTTTCAGAGCGAGAGCAGCCTGTTTTTGCACTAAGCTGCATTTCACTGAAAAAAGGTCTTTCAAACAGGTTTACTAGCCTGAACTGGTTGAATTTGGATCTTCTTCATGGCAAAGGAGTTTTTACCTGGAATTTCATTCATTAAAGGTGAAAAGTGGCTTATGTCAAAAATGAGCGTTTCAGAGCGATTGGAGGCTGTTTTAGCGCTGAAAAGTGGCTTATGTGAAAAATGAGCGTTTCTGAGCGAGAGCAGCCTGTTTTTGCACTAAGCTGCATTTCACTGAAAAAAGGTCTTTCAAACAGGTTTACTAGCCTGAACTGGTTGAATTTGGATCTTCTTCATGGCAAAGGAGTTTTTACCTGGAATTTCATTCATTAAAGGTGAAAAGTGGCTTATGTCAAAAATGAGCGTTTCAGAGCGATTGGAGGCTGTTTTAGCGCTGAAAAGTGGCTTATGTGAAAAATGAGCGTTTCAGAGCGATTGGAGGCTGTTTTCGCACTGTACAGTCGCCTAAGGCTGAAAAGTGGCTTATGTGAAAAATGAGCGTTTCTGAGCGAGAGCAGCCTGTTTTTGCACTAAGCTGCATTTCACTGAAAAAAGGTCTTTCAAACAGGTTTAATAGCCTGAACTGGTTGAATTTGGATGTTATTCATGGCAAAGGAGTTTTTACCTGGAATTTCATTCATTAAAGGTGAAAAGTGGGTTATGTCAAAAATGAGCGTTTCAGAGCGATAGGAGGCTGTTTTAGCACTGTACAGTCTCCTAAGGCTGAAAAGTGGCTTATGTGAAAAATGAGCGTTTCAGAGCGAGAGCAGCCTGTTTTTGCACTAAGCTGCATTTCACTGAAAAAAGGTCTTTCAAACAGGTTTACTAGCCTGAACTGGTTGAATTTGGATCTTCTTCATGGCAAAGGAGTTTTTACCTGGAATTTCATTCATTAAAGGTGAAAAGTGGCTTATGTCAAAAATGAGCGTTTCAGAGCGATTGGAGGCTGTTTTAGCGCTGAAAAGTGGCTTATGTGAAAAATGAGCGTTTCAGAGCGATTGGAGGCTGTTTTAGCACTGTACAGTCTCCTAAGGCTGAAAAGTGGCTTATGTGAAAAATGAGCGTTTCAGAGCGAGAGCAGCCTGTTTTTGCACTAAGCTGCATTTCACTGAAAAAAGGTCTTTCAAACAGGTTTACTAGCCTGAACTGGTTGAATTTGGATCTTCTTCATGGCAAAGGAGTTTTTACCTGGAATTTCATTCATTAAAGGTGAAAAGTGGCTTATGTCAAAAATGAGCGTTTCAGAGCGATTGGAGGCTGTTTTAGCGCTGAAAAGTGGCTTATGTGAAAAATGAGCGTTTCAGAGCGAGAGCAGCCTGTTTTTGCACTAAGCTGCATTTCACTGAAAAAAGGTCTTTCAAACAGGTTTAATAGCCTGAACTGGTTGAATTTGGATGTTATTCATGGCAAAGGAGTTTTTACCTGGAATTTCATTCATTAAAGGTGAAAAGTGGGTTATGTCAAAAATGAGCGTTTCAGAGCGATAGGAGGCTGTTTTAGCACTGTACAGTCTCCTAAGGCTGAAAAGTGGCTTATGTGAAAAATGAGCGTTTCAGAGCGAGAGCAGCCTGTTTTTGCACTAAGCTGCATTTCACTGAAAAAAGGTCTTTCAAACAGGTTTACTAGCCTGAACTGGTTGAATTTGGATCTTCTTCATGGCAAAGGAGTTTTTACCTGGAATTTCATTCATTAAAGGTGAAAAGTGGCTTATGTGAAAAATGAGCGTTTCAGAGCGATTGGAGGCTGTTTTAGCGCTGAAAAGTGGCTTATGTGAAAAATGAGCGTTTCAGAGCGAGAGCAGCCTGTTTTTGCACTAAGCTGCATTTCACTGAAAAAAGGTCTTTCAAACAGGTTTACTAGCCTGAACTGGTTGAATTTGGATCTTCTTCATGGCAAAGGAGTTTTTACCTGGAATTTCATTCATTAAAGGTGAAAAGTGGCTTATGTCAAAAATGAGCGTTTCAGAGCGATTGGAGGCTGTTTTAGCGCTGAAAAGTGGCTTATGTGAAAAATGAGCGTTTCAGAGCGAGAGCAGCCTGTTTTTGCACTAAGCTGCATTTCACTGAAAAAAGGTCTTTCAACCAGGTTTACTAGCCTGAACTGGATGAATTTGGATCTTCTTCATGGCAAAGGAGTTTTTACCTGGAATTTCATTCATTAAAGGTGAAAAGTGGCTTATGTCAAAAATGAGCGTTTCAGAGCGATTGGAGGCTGTTTTAGCGCTGAAAAGTGGCTTATGTGAAAAATGAGCGTTTCAGAGCGAGAGCAGCCTGTTTTTGCACTAAGCTGCATTTCACTGAAAAAAGGTCTTTCAAACAGGTTTACTAGCCTGAACTGGTTGAATTTGGATCTTCTTCATGGCAAAGGAGTTTTTACCTGGAATTTCATTCATTAAAGGTGAAAAGTGGCTTATGTCAAAAATGAGCGTTTCAGAGCGATTGGAGGCTGTTTTAGCGCTGAAAAGTGGCTTATGTGAAAAATGAGCGTTTCAGAGCGATTGGAGGCTGTTTTAGCACTGTACAGTCGCCTAAGGCTGAAAAGTGGCTTATGTGAAAAATGAGCGTTTCAGAGCGAGAGCAGCCTGTTTTTGCACTAAGCTGCATTTCACTGAAAAAAGGTCTTTCAACCAGGTTTACTAGCCTGAACTGGATGAATTTGGATCTTCTTCATGGCAAAGGAGTTTTTACCTGGAATTTCATTCATTAAAGGTGAAAAGTGGCTTATGTCAAAAATGAGCGTTTCAGAGCGATTGGAGGCTGTTTTAGCGCTGAAAAGTGGCTTATGTGAAAAATGAGCGTTTCAGAGCGAGAGCAGCCTGTTTTTGCACTAAGCTGCATTTCACTGAAAAAAGGTCTTTCAAACAGGTTTACTAGCCTGAACTGGTTGAATTTGGATCTTCTTCATGGCAAAGGAGTTTTTACCTGGAATTTCATTCATTAAAGGTGAAAAGTGGCTTATGTCAAAAATGAGCGTTTCAGAGCGATTGGAGGCTGTTTTAGCGCTGAAAAGTGGCTTATGTGAAAAATGAGCGTTTCAGAGCGATTGGAGGCTGTTTTAGCACTGTACAGTCGCCTAAGGCTGAAAAGTGGCTTATGTGAAAAATGAGCGTTTCAGAGCGAGAGCAGCCTGTTTTTGCACTAAGCTGCATTTCACTGAAAAAAGGTCTTTCAAACAGGTTTACTAGCCTGAACTGGTTGAATTTGGATCTTCTTCATGGCAAAGGAGTTTTTACCTGGAATTTCATTCATTAAAGGTGAAAAGTGGCTTATGTCAAAAATGAGCGTTTCAGAGCGATTGGAGGCTGTTTTAGCGCTGAAAAGTGGCTTATGTGAAAAATGAGCGTTTCAGAGCGAGAGCAGCCTGTTTTTGCACTAAGCTGCATTTCACTGAAAAAAGGTCTTTCAAACAGGTTTACTAGCCTGAACTGGTTGAATTTGGATCTTCTTCATGGCAAAGGAGTTTTTACCTGGAATTTCATTCATTAAAGGTGAAAAGTGGCTTATGTCAAAAATGAGCGTTTCAGAGCGATTGGAGGCTGTTTTAGCGCTGAAAAGTGGCTTATGTGAAAAATGAGCGTTTCAGAGCGATTGGAGGCTGTTTTCGCACTGTACAGTCGCCTAAGGCTGAAAAGTGGCTTATGTGAAAAATGAGCGTTTCTGAGCGAGAGCAGCCTGTTTTTGCACTAAGCTGCATTTCACTGAAAAAAGGTCTTTCAAACAGGTTTAATAGCCTGAACTGGTTGAATTTGGATGTTATTCATGGCAAAGGAGTTTTTACCTGGAATTTCATTCATTAAAGGTGAAAAGTGGGTTATGTCAAAAATGAGCGTTTCAGAGCGATAGGAGGCTGTTTTAGCACTGTACAGTCTCCTAAGGCTGAAAAGTGGCTTATGTGAAAAATGAGCGTTTCAGAGCGAGAGCAGCCTGTTTTTGCACTAAGCTGCATTTCACTGAAAAAAGGTCTTTCAAACAGGTTTACTAGCCTGAACTGGTTGAATTTGGATCTTCTTCATGGCAAAGGAGTTTTTACCTGGAATTTCATTCATTAAAGGTGAAAAGTGGCTTATGTCAAAAATGAGCGTTTCAGAGCGATTGGAGGCTGTTTTAGCGCTGAAAAGTGGCTTATGTGAAAAATGAGCGTTTCAGAGCGATTGGAGGCTGTTTTAGCACTGTACAGTCGCCTAAGGCTGAAAAGTGGCTTATGTGAAAAATGAGCGTTTCAGAGCGAGAGCAGCCTGTTTTTGCACTAAGCTGCATTTCACTGAAAAAAGGTCTTTCAAACAGGTTTAATAGCCTGAACTGGTTGAATTTGGATGTTATTCATGGCAAAGGAGTTTTTACCTGGAATTTCATTCATTAAAGGTGAAAAGTGGGTTATGTCAAAAATGAGCGTTTCAGAGCGATTGGAGGCTGTTTTAGCGCTGAAAAGTGGCTTATGTGAAAAATGAGCGTTTCAGAGCGATTGGAGGCTGTTTTAGCACTGTACAGTCTCCTAAGGCTGAAAAGTGGCTTATGTGAAAAATGAGCGTTTCAGAGCGAGAGCAGCCTGTTTTTGCACTAAGCTGCATTTCACTGAAAAAAGGTCTTTCAAACAGGTTTACTAGCCTGAACTGGTTGAATTTGGATCTTCTTCATGGCAAAGGAGTTTTTACCTGGAATTTCATTCATTAAAGGTGAAAAGTGGCTTATGTCAAAAATGAGCGTTTCAGAGCGATTGGAGGCTGTTTTAGCGCTGAAAAGTGGCTTATGTGAAAAATGAGCGTTTCAGAGCGAGAGCAGCCTGTTTTTGCACTAAGCTGCATTTCACTGAAAAAAGGTCTTTCAAACAGGTTTAATAGCCTGAACTGGTTGAATTTGGATGTTATTCATGGCAAAGGAGTTTTTACCTGGAATTTCATTCATTAAAGGTGAAAAGTGGGTTATGTCAAAAATGAGCGTTTCAGAGCGATAGGAGGCTGTTTTAGCACTGTACAGTCTCCTAAGGCTGAAAAGTGGCTTATGTGAAAAATGAGCGTTTCAGAGCGAGAGCAGCCTGTTTTTGCACTAAGCTGCATTTCACTGAAAAAAGGTCTTTCAAACAGGTTTACTAGCCTGAACTGGTTGAATTTGGATCTTCTTCATGGCAAAGGAGTTTTTACCTGGAATTTCATTCATTAAAGGTGAAAAGTGGCTTATGTGAAAAATGAGCGTTTCAGAGCGATTGGAGGCTGTTTTAGCGCTGAAAAGTGGCTTATGTGAAAAATGAGCGTTTCAGAGCGAGAGCAGCCTGTTTTTGCACTAAGCTGCATTTCACTGAAAAAAGGTCTTTCAAACAGGTTTACTAGCCTGAACTGGTTGAATTTGGATCTTCTTCATGGCAAAGGAGTTTTTACCTGGAATTTCATTCATTAAAGGTGAAAAGTGGCTTATGTCAAAAATGAGCGTTTCAGAGCGATTGGAGGCTGTTTTAGCGCTGAAAAGTGGCTTATGTGAAAAATGAGCGTTTCAGAGCGAGAGCAGCCTGTTTTTGCACTAAGCTGCATTTCACTGAAAAAAGGTCTTTCAACCAGGTTTACTAGCCTGAACTGGATGAATTTGGATCTTCTTCATGGCAAAGGAGTTTTTACCTGGAATTTCATTCATTAAAGGTAAAAAGTGGCTTATGTCAAAAATGAGCGTTTCAGAGCGATTGGAGGCTGTTTTAGCGCTGAAAAGTGGCTTATGTGAAAAATGAGCGTTTCAGAGCGAGAGCAGCCTGTTTTTGCACTAAGCTGCATTTCACTGAAAAAAGGTCTTTCAAACAGGTTTACTAGCCTGAACTGGTTGAATTTGGATCTTCTTCATGGCAAAGGAGTTTTTACCTGGAATTTCATTCATTAAAGGTGAAAAGTGGCTTATGTCAAAAATGAGCGTTTCAGAGCGATTGGAGGCTGTTTTAGCGCTGAAAAGTGGCTTATGTGAAAAATGAGCGTTTCAGAGCGATTGGAGGCTGTTTTAGCACTGTACAGTCGCCTAAGGCTGAAAAGTGGCTTATGTGAAAAATGAGCGTTTCAGAGCGAGAGCAGCCTGTTTTTGCACTAAGCTGCATTTCACTGAAAAAAGGTCTTTCAAACAGGTTTAATAGCCTGAACTGGTTGAATTTGGATGTTATTCATGGCAAAGGAGTTTTTACCTGGAATTTCATTCATTAAAGGTGAAAAGTGGCTTATGTCAAAAATTAGCGTTTCAGAGCGATTGGAGGCTGTTTTAGCGCTGAAAAGTGGCTTATGTGAAAAATGAGCGTTTCAGAGCGAGAGCAGCCTGTTTTTGCACTAAGCTGCATTTCACTGAAAAAAGGTCTTTCAAACAGGTTTACTAGCCTGAACTGGTTGAATTTGGATCTTCTTCATGGCAAAGGAGTTTTTACCTGGAATTTCATTCATTAAAGGTGAAAAGTGGCTTATGTCAAAAATGAGCGTTTCAGAGCGATTGGAGGCTGTTTTAGCGCTGAAAAGTGGCTTATGTCAAAAATGAGCGTTTCAGAGCGATTGGAGGCTGTTTTAGCGCTGAAAAGTGGCTTATGTGAAAAATGAGCGTTTCTGAGCGAGAGCAGCCTGTTTTTGCACTAAGCTGCATTTCACTGAAAAAAGGTCTTTCAAACAGGTTTACTAGCCTGAACTGGTTGAATTTGGATCTTCTTCATGGCAAAGGAGTTTTTACCTGGAATTTCATTCATTAAAGGTGAAAAGTGGCTTATGTCAAAAATGAGCGTTTCAGAGCGATTGGAGGCTGTTTTAGCGCTGAAAAGTGGCTTATGTGAAAAATGAGCGTTTCAGAGCGATTGGAGGCTGTTTTCGCACTGTACAGTCGCCTAAGGCTGAAAAGTGGCTTATGTGAAAAATGAGCGTTTCTGAGCGAGAGCAGCCTGTTTTTGCACTAAGCTGCATTTCACTGAAAAAAGGTCTTTCAAACAGGTTTAATAGCCTGAACTGGTTGAATTTGGATGTTATTCATGGCAAAGGAGTTTTTACCTGGAATTTCATTCATTAAAGGTGAAAAGTGGGTTATGTCAAAAATGAGCGTTTCAGAGCGATAGGAGGCTGTTTTAGCACTGTACAGTCTCCTAAGGCTGAAAAGTGGCTTATGTGAAAAATGAGCGTTTCAGAGCGAGAGCAGCCTGTTTTTGCACTAAGCTGCATTTCACTGAAAAAAGGTCTTTCAAACAGGTTTACTAGCCTGAACTGGTTGAATTTGGATCTTCTTCATGGCAAAGGAGTTTTTACCTGGAATTTCATTCATTAAAGGTGAAAAGTGGCTTATGTCAAAAATGAGCGTTTCAGAGCGATTGGAGGCTGTTTTAGCGCTGAAAAGTGGCTTATGTGAAAAATGAGCGTTTCAGAGCGAGAGCAGCCTGTTTTTGCACTAAGCTGCATTTCACTGAAAAAAGGTCTTTCAACCAGGTTTACTAGCCTGAACTGGATGAATTTGGATCTTCTTCATGGCAAAGGAGTTTTTACCTGGAATTTCATTCATTAAATAGCCTGAACTGGATGAATTTGGATCTTCTTCATGGCAAAGGAGTTTTTACCTGGAATTTCATTCATTAAAGGTGAAAAGTGGCTTATGTCAAAAATGAGCGTTTCAGAGCGATTGGAGGCTGTTTTAGCGCTGAAAAGTGGCTTATGTGAAAAATGAGCGTTTCAGAGCGAGAGCAGCCTGTTTTTGCACTAAGCTGCATTTCACTGAAAAAAGGTCTTTCAAACAGGTTTACTAGCCTGAACTGGTTGAATTTGGATCTTCTTCATGGCAAAGGAGTTTTTACCTGGAATTTCATTCATTAAAGGTGAAAAGTGGCTTATGTCAAAAATGAGCGTTTCAGAGCGATTGGAGGCTGTTTTAGCGCTGAAAAGTGGCTTATGTGAAAAATGAGCGTTTCAGAGCGATTGGAGGCTGTTTTAGCACTGTACAGTCGCCTAAGGCTGAAAAGTGGCTTATGTGAAAAATGAGCGTTTCAGAGCGAGAGCAGCCTGTTTTTGCACTAAGCTGCATTTCACTGAAAAAAGGTCTTTCAAACAGGTTTACTAGCCTGAACTGGTTGAATTTGGATCTTCTTCATGGCAAAGGAGTTTTTACCTGGAATTTCATTCATTAAAGGTGAAAAGTGGCTTATGTCAAAAATGAGCGTTTCAGAGCGATTGGAGGCTGTTTTAGCGCTGAAAAGTGGCTTATGTGAAAAATGAGCGTTTCAGAGCGAGAGCAGCCTGTTTTTGCACTAAGCTGCATTTCACTGAAAAAAGGTCTTTCAAACAGGTTTACTAGCCTGAACTGGTTGAATTTGGATCTTCTTCATGGCAAAGGAGTTTTTACCTGGAATTTCATTCATTAAAGGTGAAAAGTGGCTTATGTCAAAAATGAGCGTTTCAGAGCGATTGGAGGCTGTTTTAGCGCTGAAAAGTGGCTTATGTGAAAAATGAGCGTTTCTGAGCGAGAGCAGCCTGTTTTTGCACTAAGCTGCATTTCACTGAAAAAAGGTCTTTCAAACAGGTTTACTAGCCTGAACTGGTTGAATTTGGATCTTCTTCATGGCAAAGGAGTTTTTACCTGGAATTTCATTCATTAAAGGTGAAAAGTGGCTTATGTCAAAAATGAGCGTTTCAGAGCGATTGGAGGCTGTTTTAGCGCTGAAAAGTGGCTTATGTGAAAAATGAGCGTTTCAGAGCGATTGGAGGCTGTTTTCGCACTGTACAGTCGCCTAAGGCTGAAAAGTGGCTTATGTGAAAAATGAGCGTTTCTGAGCGAGAGCAGCCTGTTTTTGCACTAAGCTGCATTTCACTGAAAAAAGGTCTTTCAAACAGGTTTAATAGCCTGAACTGGTTGAATTTGGATGTTATTCATGGCAAAGGAGTTTTTACCTGGAATTTCATTCATTAAAGGTGAAAAGTGGGTTATGTCAAAAATGAGCGTTTCAGAGCGATAGGAGGCTGTTTTAGCACTGTACAGTCTCCTAAGGCTGAAAAGTGGCTTATGTGAAAAATGAGCGTTTCAGAGCGAGAGCAGCCTGTTTTTGCACTAAGCTGCATTTCACTGAAAAAAGGTCTTTCAAACAGGTTTACTAGCCTGAACTGGTTGAATTTGGATCTTCTTCATGGCAAAGGAGTTTTTACCTGGAATTTCATTCATTAAAGGTGAAAAGTGGCTTATGTCAAAAATGAGCGTTTCAGAGCGATTGGAGGCTGTTTTAGCGCTGAAAAGTGGCTTATGTGAAAAATGAGCGTTTCAGAGCGATTGGAGGCTGTTTTAGCACTGTACAGTCGCCCTTATGTGAAAAATGAGCGTTTCAGATTTGCACTAAGCTGATTTCACGAAAAGGCTGGTTTAATCCAACATGGCAAAGGAGTTTTTACCTGGAATTTCATTCATTAAAGGTGAAAAGTGGGTTATGTCAAAAATGAGCGTTTCAGAGCGATTGGAGGCTGTTTTAGCGCTGAAAAGTGGCTTATGTGAAAAATGAGCGTTTCAGAGCGATTGGAGGCTGTTTTAGCACTGTACAGTCTCCTAAGGCTGAAAAGTGGCTTATGTGAAAAATGAGCGTTTCAGAGCGAGAGCAGCCTGTTTTTGCACTAAGCTGCATTTCACTGAAAAAAGGTCTTTCAAACAGGTTTACTAGCCTGAACTGGTTGAATTTGGATCTTCTTCATGGCAAAGGAGTTTTTACCTGGAATTTCATTCATTAAAGGTGAAAAGTGGCTTATGTCAAAAATGAGCGTTTCAGAGCGATTGGAGGCTGTTTTAGCGCTGAAAAGTGGCTTATGTGAAAAATGAGCGTTTCAGAGCGAGAGCAGCCTGTTTTTGCACTAAGCTGCATTTCACTGAAAAAAGGTCTTTCAAACAGGTTTAATAGCCTGAACTGGTTGAATTTGGATGTTATTCATGGCAAAGGAGTTTTTACCTGGAATTTCATTCATTAAAGGTGAAAAGTGGGTTATGTCAAAAATGAGCGTTTCAGAGCGATAGGAGGCTGTTTTAGCACTGTACAGTCTCCTAAGGCTGAAAAGTGGCTTATGTGAAAAATGAGCGTTTCAGAGCGAGAGCAGCCTGTTTTTGCACTAAGCTGCATTTCACTGAAAAAAGGTCTTTCAAACAGGTTTACTAGCCTGAACTGGTTGAATTTGGATCTTCTTCATGGCAAAGGAGTTTTTACCTGGAATTTCATTCATTAAAGGTGAAAAGTGGCTTATGTGAAAAATGAGCGTTTCAGAGCGATTGGAGGCTGTTTTAGCGCTGAAAAGTGGCTTATGTGAAAAATGAGCGTTTCAGAGCGAGAGCAGCCTGTTTTTGCACTAAGCTGCATTTCACTGAAAAAAGGTCTTTCAAACAGGTTTACTAGCCTGAACTGGTTGAATTTGGATCTTCTTCATGGCAAAGGAGTTTTTACCTGGAATTTCATTCATTAAAGGTGAAAAGTGGCTTATGTCAAAAATGAGCGTTTCAGAGCGATTGGAGGCTGTTTTAGCGCTGAAAAGTGGCTTATGTGAAAAATGAGCGTTTCAGAGCGAGAGCAGCCTGTTTTTGCACTAAGCTGCATTTCACTGAAAAAAGGTCTTTCAACCAGGTTTACTAGCCTGAACTGGATGAATTTGGATCTTCTTCATGGCAAAGGAGTTTTTACCTGGAATTTCATTCATTAAAGGTGAAAAGTGGCTTATGTCAAAAATGAGCGTTTCAGAGCGATTGGAGGCTGTTTTAGCGCTGAAAAGTGGCTTATGTGAAAAATGAGCGTTTCAGAGCGAGAGCAGCCTGTTTTTGCACTAAGCTGCATTTCACTGAAAAAAGGTCTTTCAAACAGGTTTACTAGCCTGAACTGGTTGAATTTGGATCTTCTTCATGGCAAAGGAGTTTTTACCTGGAATTTCATTCATTAAAGGTGAAAAGTGGCTTATGTCAAAAATGAGCGTTTCAGAGCGATTGGAGGCTGTTTTAGCGCTGAAAAGTGGCTTATGTGAAAAATGAGCGTTTCAGAGCGATTGGAGGCTGTTTTAGCACTGTACAGTCGCCTAAGGCTGAAAAGTGGCTTATGTGAAAAATGAGCGTTTCAGAGCGAGAGCAGCCTGTTTTTGCACTAAGCTGCATTTCACTGAAAAAAGGTCTTTCAAACAGGTTTAATAGCCTGAACTGGTTGAATTTGGATGTTATTCATGGCAAAGGAGTTTTTACCTGGAATTTCATTCATTAAAGGTGAAAAGTGGCTTATGTCAAAAATTAGCGTTTCAGAGCGATTGGAGGCTGTTTTAGCGCTGAAAAGTGGCTTATGTGAAAAATGAGCGTTTCAGAGCGAGAGCAGCCTGTTTTTGCACTAAGCTGCATTTCACTGAAAAAAGGTCTTTCAAACAGGTTTACTAGCCTGAACTGGTTGAATTTGGATCTTCTTCATGGCAAAGGAGTTTTTACCTGGAATTTCATTCATTAAAGGTGAAAAGTGGCTTATGTCAAAAATGAGCGTTTCAGAGCGATTGGAGGCTGTTTTAGCGCTGAAAAGTGGCTTATGTCAAAAATGAGCGTTTCAGAGCGATTGGAGGCTGTTTTAGCGCTGAAAAGTGGCTTATGTGAAAAATGAGCGTTTCTGAGCGAGAGCAGCCTGTTTTTGCACTAAGCTGCATTTCACTGAAAAAAGGTCTTTCAAACAGGTTTACTAGCCTGAACTGGTTGAATTTGGATCTTCTTCATGGCAAAGGAGTTTTTACCTGGAATTTCATTCATTAAAGGTGAAAAGTGGCTTATGTCAAAAATGAGCGTTTCAGAGCGATTGGAGGCTGTTTTAGCGCTGAAAAGTGGCTTATGTGAAAAATGAGCGTTTCAGAGCGATTGGAGGCTGTTTTCGCACTGTACAGTCGCCTAAGGCTGAAAAGTGGCTTATGTGAAAAATGAGCGTTTCTGAGCGAGAGCAGCCTGTTTTTGCACTAAGCTGCATTTCACTGAAAAAAGGTCTTTCAAACAGGTTTAATAGCCTGAACTGGTTGAATTTGGATGTTATTCATGGCAAAGGAGTTTTTACCTGGAATTTCATTCATTAAAGGTGAAAAGTGGGTTATGTCAAAAATGAGCGTTTCAGAGCGATAGGAGGCTGTTTTAGCACTGTACAGTCTCCTAAGGCTGAAAAGTGGCTTATGTGAAAAATGAGCGTTTCAGAGCGAGAGCAGCCTGTTTTTGCACTAAGCTGCATTTCACTGAAAAAAGGTCTTTCAAACAGGTTTACTAGCCTGAACTGGTTGAATTTGGATCTTCTTCATGGCAAAGGAGTTTTTACCTGGAATTTCATTCATTAAAGGTGAAAAGTGGCTTATGTCAAAAATGAGCGTTTCAGAGCGATTGGAGGCTGTTTTAGCGCTGAAAAGTGGCTTATGTGAAAAATGAGCGTTTCAGAGCGATTGGAGGCTGTTTTAGCACTGTACAGTCGCCTAAGGCTGAAAAGTGGCTTATGTGAAAAATGAGCGTTTCAGAGCGAGAGCAGCCTGTTTTTGCACTAAGCTGCATTTCACTGAAAAAAGGTCTTTCAAACAGGTTTAATAGCCTGAACTGGTTGAATTTGGATGTTATTCATGGCAAAGGAGTTTTTACCTGGAATTTCATTCATTAAAGGTGAAAAGTGGGTTATGTCAAAAATGAGCGTTTCAGAGCGATTGGAGGCTGTTTTAGCGCTGAAAAGTGGCTTATGTGAAAAATGAGCGTTTCAGAGCGATTGGAGGCTGTTTTAGCACTGTACAGTCTCCTAAGGCTGAAAAGTGGCTTATGTGAAAAATGAGCGTTTCAGAGCGAGAGCAGCCTGTTTTTGCACTAAGCTGCATTTCACTGAAAAAAGGTCTTTCAAACAGGTTTACTAGCCTGAACTGGTTGAATTTGGATCTTCTTCATGGCAAAGGAGTTTTTACCTGGAATTTCATTCATTAAAGGTGAAAAGTGGCTTATGTCAAAAATGAGCGTTTCAGAGCGATTGGAGGCTGTTTTAGCGCTGAAAAGTGGCTTATGTGAAAAATGAGCGTTTCAGAGCGAGAGCAGCCTGTTTTTGCACTAAGCTGCATTTCACTGAAAAAAGGTCTTTCAAACAGGTTTAATAGCCTGAACTGGTTGAATTTGGATGTTATTCATGGCAAAGGAGTTTTTACCTGGAATTTCATTCATTAAAGGTGAAAAGTGGGTTATGTCAAAAATGAGCGTTTCAGAGCGATAGGAGGCTGTTTTAGCACTGTACAGTCTCCTAAGGCTGAAAAGTGGCTTATGTGAAAAATGAGCGTTTCAGAGCGAGAGCAGCCTGTTTTTGCACTAAGCTGCATTTCACTGAAAAAAGGTCTTTCAAACAGGTTTACTAGCCTGAACTGGTTGAATTTGGATCTTCTTCATGGCAAAGGAGTTTTTACCTGGAATTTCATTCATTAAAGGTGAAAAGTGGCTTATGTGAAAAATGAGCGTTTCAGAGCGATTGGAGGCTGTTTTAGCGCTGAAAAGTGGCTTATGTGAAAAATGAGCGTTTCAGAGCGAGAGCAGCCTGTTTTTGCACTAAGCTGCATTTCACTGAAAAAAGGTCTTTCAAACAGGTTTACTAGCCTGAACTGGTTGAATTTGGATCTTCTTCATGGCAAAGGAGTTTTTACCTGGAATTTCATTCATTAAAGGTGAAAAGTGGCTTATGTCAAAAATGAGCGTTTCAGAGCGATTGGAGGCTGTTTTAGCGCTGAAAAGTGGCTTATGTGAAAAATGAGCGTTTCAGAGCGAGAGCAGCCTGTTTTTGCACTAAGCTGCATTTCACTGAAAAAAGGTCTTTCAAACAGGTTTACTAGCCTGAACTGGTTGAATTTGGATCTTCTTCATGGCAAAGGAGTTTTTACCTGGAATTTCATTCATTAAAGGTGAAAAGTGGCTTATGTCAAAAATGAGCGTTTCAGAGCGATTGGAGGCTGTTTTAGCGCTGAAAAGTGGCTTATGTGAAAAATGAGCGTTTCAGAGCGAGAGCAGCCTGTTTTTGCACTAAGCTGCATTTCACTGAAAAAAGGTCTTTCAACCAGGTTTACTAGCCTGAACTGGATGAATTTGGATCTTCTTCATGGCAAAGGAGTTTTTACCTGGAATTTCATTCATTAAAGGTGAAAAGTGGCTTATGTCAAAAATGAGCGTTTCAGAGCGATTGGAGGCTGTTTTAGCGCTGAAAAGTGGCTTATGTGAAAAATGAGCGTTTCAGAGCGATTGGAGGCTGTTTTAGCACTGTACAGTCGCCTAAGGCTGAAAAGTGGCTTATGTGAAAAATGAGCGTTTCAGAGCGAGAGCAGCCTGTTTTTGCACTAAGCTGCATTTCACTGAAAAAAGGTCTTTCAAACAGGTTTACTAGCCTGAACTGGTTGAATTTGGATCTTCTTCATGGCAAAGGAGTTTTTACCTGGAATTTCATTCATTAAAGGTGAAAAGTGGCTTATGTCAAAAATGAGCGTTTCAGAGCGATTGGAGGCTGTTTTAGCGCTGAAAAGTGGCTTATGTGAAAAATGAGCGTTTCAGAGCGAGAGCAGCCTGTTTTTGCACTAAGCTGCATTTCACTGAAAAAAGGTCTTTCAAACAGGTTTACTAGCCTGAACTGGTTGAATTTGGATCTTCTTCATGGCAAAGGAGTTTTTACCTGGAATTTCATTCATTAAAGGTGAAAAGTGGCTTATGTCAAAAATGAGCGTTTCAGAGCGATTGGAGGCTGTTTTAGCGCTGAAAAGTGGCTTATGTGAAAAATGAGCGTTTCTGAGCGAGAGCAGCCTGTTTTTGCACTAAGCTGCATTTCACTGAAAAAAGGTCTTTCAAACAGGTTTACTAGCCTGAACTGGTTGAATTTGGATCTTCTTCATGGCAAAGGAGTTTTTACCTGGAATTTCATTCATTAAAGGTGAAAAGTGGCTTATGTCAAAAATGAGCGTTTCAGAGCGATTGGAGGCTGTTTTAGCGCTGAAAAGTGGCTTATGTGAAAAATGAGCGTTTCAGAGCGATTGGAGGCTGTTTTCGCACTGTACAGTCGCCTAAGGCTGAAAAGTGGCTTATGTGAAAAATGAGCGTTTCTGAGCGAGAGCAGCCTGTTTTTGCACTAAGCTGCATTTCACTGAAAAAAGGTCTTTCAAACAGGTTTAATAGCCTGAACTGGTTGAATTTGGATGTTATTCATGGCAAAGGAGTTTTTACCTGGAATTTCATTCATTAAAGGTGAAAAGTGGGTTATGTCAAAAATGAGCGTTTCAGAGCGATAGGAGGCTGTTTTAGCACTGTACAGTCTCCTAAGGCTGAAAAGTGGCTTATGTGAAAAATGAGCGTTTCAGAGCGAGAGCAGCCTGTTTTTGCACTAAGCTGCATTTCACTGAAAAAAGGTCTTTCAAACAGGTTTACTAGCCTGAACTGGTTGAATTTGGATCTTCTTCATGGCAAAGGAGTTTTTACCTGGAATTTCATTCATTAAAGGTGAAAAGTGGCTTATGTGAAAAATGAGCGTTTCAGAGCGATTGGAGGCTGTTTTAGCGCTGAAAAGTGGCTTATGTGAAAAATGAGCGTTTCAGAGCGAGAGCAGCCTGTTTTTGCACTAAGCTGCATTTCACTGAAAAAAGGTCTTTCAAACAGGTTTACTAGCCTGAACTGGTTGAATTTGGATCTTCTTCATGGCAAAGGAGTTTTTACCTGGAATTTCATTCATTAAAGGTGAAAAGTGGCTTATGTCAAAAATGAGCGTTTCAGAGCGATTGGAGGCTGTTTTAGCGCTGAAAAGTGGCTTATGTGAAAAATGAGCGTTTCAGAGCGAGAGCAGCCTGTTTTTGCACTAAGCTGCATTTCACTGAAAAAAGGTCTTTCAACCAGGTTTACTAGCCTGAACTGGATGAATTTGGATCTTCTTCATGGCAAAGGAGTTTTTACCTGGAATTTCATTCATTAAAGGTGAAAAGTGGCTTATGTCAAAAATGAGCGTTTCAGAGCGATTGGAGGCTGTTTTAGCGCTGAAAAGTGGCTTATGTGAAAAATGAGCGTTTCAGAGCGAGAGCAGCCTGTTTTTGCACTAAGCTGCATTTCACTGAAAAAAGGTCTTTCAAACAGGTTTACTAGCCTGAACTGGTTGAATTTGGATCTTCTTCATGGCAAAGGAGTTTTTACCTGGAATTTCATTCATTAAAGGTGAAAAGTGGCTTATGTCAAAAATGAGCGTTTCAGAGCGATTGGAGGCTGTTTTAGCGCTGAAAAGTGGCTTATGTGAAAAATGAGCGTTTCAGAGCGATTGGAGGCTGTTTTAGCACTGTACAGTCGCCTAAGGCTGAAAAGTGGCTTATGTGAAAAATGAGCGTTTCAGAGCGAGAGCAGCCTGTTTTTGCACTAAGCTGCATTTCACTGAAAAAAGGTCTTTCAAACAGGTTTAATAGCCTGAACTGGTTGAATTTGGATGTTATTCATGGCAAAGGAGTTTTTACCTGGAATTTCATTCATTAAAGGTGAAAAGTGGCTTATGTCAAAAATTAGCGTTTCAGAGCGATTGGAGGCTGTTTTAGCGCTGAAAAGTGGCTTATGTGAAAAATGAGCGTTTCAGAGCGAGAGCAGCCTGTTTTTGCACTAAGCTGCATTTCACTGAAAAAAGGTCTTTCAAACAGGTTTACTAGCCTGAACTGGTTGAATTTGGATCTTCTTCATGGCAAAGGAGTTTTTACCTGGAATTTCATTCATTAAAGGTGAAAAGTGGCTTATGTCAAAAATGAGCGTTTCAGAGCGATTGGAGGCTGTTTTAGCGCTGAAAAGTGGCTTATGTCAAAAATGAGCGTTTCAGAGCGATTGGAGGCTGTTTTAGCGCTGAAAAGTGGCTTATGTGAAAAATGAGCGTTTCTGAGCGAGAGCAGCCTGTTTTTGCACTAAGCTGCATTTCACTGAAAAAAGGTCTTTCAAACAGGTTTACTAGCCTGAACTGGTTGAATTTGGATCTTCTTCATGGCAAAGGAGTTTTTACCTGGAATTTCATTCATTAAAGGTGAAAAGTGGCTTATGTCAAAAATGAGCGTTTCAGAGCGATTGGAGGCTGTTTTAGCGCTGAAAAGTGGCTTATGTGAAAAATGAGCGTTTCAGAGCGATTGGAGGCTGTTTTCGCACTGTACAGTCGCCTAAGGCTGAAAAGTGGCTTATGTGAAAAATGAGCGTTTCTGAGCGAGAGCAGCCTGTTTTTGCACTAAGCTGCATTTCACTGAAAAAAGGTCTTTCAAACAGGTTTAATAGCCTGAACTGGTTGAATTTGGATGTTATTCATGGCAAAGGAGTTTTTACCTGGAATTTCATTCATTAAAGGTGAAAAGTGGGTTATGTCAAAAATGAGCGTTTCAGAGCGATAGGAGGCTGTTTTAGCACTGTACAGTCTCCTAAGGCTGAAAAGTGGCTTATGTGAAAAATGAGCGTTTCAGAGCGAGAGCAGCCTGTTTTTGCACTAAGCTGCATTTCACTGAAAAAAGGTCTTTCAAACAGGTTTACTAGCCTGAACTGGTTGAATTTGGATCTTCTTCATGGCAAAGGAGTTTTTACCTGGAATTTCATTCATTAAAGGTGAAAAGTGGCTTATGTCAAAAATGAGCGTTTCAGAGCGATTGGAGGCTGTTTTAGCGCTGAAAAGTGGCTTATGTGAAAAATGAGCGTTTCAGAGCGATTGGAGGCTGTTTTAGCACTGTACAGTCGCCTAAGGCTGAAAAGTGGCTTATGTGAAAAATGAGCGTTTCAGAGCGAGAGCAGCCTGTTTTTGCACTAAGCTGCATTTCACTGAAAAAAGGTCTTTCAAACAGGTTTAATAGCCTGAACTGGTTGAATTTGGATGTTATTCATGGCAAAGGAGTTTTTACCTGGAATTTCATTCATTAAAGGTGAAAAGTGGGTTATGTCAAAAATGAGCGTTTCAGAGCGATTGGAGGCTGTTTTAGCGCTGAAAAGTGGCTTATGTGAAAAATGAGCGTTTCAGAGCGATTGGAGGCTGTTTTAGCACTGTACAGTCTCCTAAGGCTGAAAAGTGGCTTATGTGAAAAATGAGCGTTTCAGAGCGAGAGCAGCCTGTTTTTGCACTAAGCTGCATTTCACTGAAAAAAGGTCTTTCAAACAGGTTTACTAGCCTGAACTGGTTGAATTTGGATCTTCTTCATGGCAAAGGAGTTTTTACCTGGAATTTCATTCATTAAAGGTGAAAAGTGGCTTATGTCAAAAATGAGCGTTTCAGAGCGATTGGAGGCTGTTTTAGCGCTGAAAAGTGGCTTATGTGAAAAATGAGCGTTTCAGAGCGAGAGCAGCCTGTTTTTGCACTAAGCTGCATTTCACTGAAAAAAGGTCTTTCAAACAGGTTTAATAGCCTGAACTGGTTGAATTTGGATGTTATTCATGGCAAAGGAGTTTTTACCTGGAATTTCATTCATTAAAGGTGAAAAGTGGGTTATGTCAAAAATGAGCGTTTCAGAGCGATAGGAGGCTGTTTTAGCACTGTACAGTCTCCTAAGGCTGAAAAGTGGCTTATGTGAAAAATGAGCGTTTCAGAGCGAGAGCAGCCTGTTTTTGCACTAAGCTGCATTTCACTGAAAAAAGGTCTTTCAAACAGGTTTACTAGCCTGAACTGGTTGAATTTGGATCTTCTTCATGGCAAAGGAGTTTTTACCTGGAATTTCATTCATTAAAGGTGAAAAGTGGCTTATGTGAAAAATGAGCGTTTCAGAGCGATTGGAGGCTGTTTTAGCGCTGAAAAGTGGCTTATGTGAAAAATGAGCGTTTCAGAGCGAGAGCAGCCTGTTTTTGCACTAAGCTGCATTTCACTGAAAAAAGGTCTTTCAAACAGGTTTACTAGCCTGAACTGGTTGAATTTGGATCTTCTTCATGGCAAAGGAGTTTTTACCTGGAATTTCATTCATTAAAGGTGAAAAGTGGCTTATGTCAAAAATGAGCGTTTCAGAGCGATTGGAGGCTGTTTTAGCGCTGAAAAGTGGCTTATGTGAAAAATGAGCGTTTCAGAGCGAGAGCAGCCTGTTTTTGCACTAAGCTGCATTTCACTGAAAAAAGGTCTTTCAAACAGGTTTACTAGCCTGAACTGGTTGAATTTGGATCTTCTTCATGGCAAAGGAGTTTTTACCTGGAATTTCATTCATTAAAGGTGAAAAGTGGCTTATGTCAAAAATGAGCGTTTCAGAGCGATTGGAGGCTGTTTTAGCGCTGAAAAGTGGCTTATGTGAAAAATGAGCGTTTCAGAGCGAGAGCAGCCTGTTTTTGCACTAAGCTGCATTTCACTGAAAAAAGGTCTTTCAACCAGGTTTACTAGCCTGAACTGGATGAATTTGGATCTTCTTCATGGCAAAGGAGTTTTTACCTGGAATTTCATTCATTAAAGGTGAAAAGTGGCTTATGTCAAAAATGAGCGTTTCAGAGCGATTGGAGGCTGTTTTAGCGCTGAAAAGTGGCTTATGTGAAAAATGAGCGTTTCAGAGCGATTGGAGGCTGTTTTAGCACTGTACAGTCGCCTAAGGCTGAAAAGTGGCTTATGTGAAAAATGAGCGTTTCAGAGCGAGAGCAGCCTGTTTTTGCACTAAGCTGCATTTCACTGAAAAAAGGTCTTTCAAACAGGTTTACTAGCCTGAACTGGTTGAATTTGGATCTTCTTCATGGCAAAGGAGTTTTTACCTGGAATTTCATTCATTAAAGGTGAAAAGTGGCTTATGTCAAAAATGAGCGTTTCAGAGCGATTGGAGGCTGTTTTAGCGCTGAAAAGTGGCTTATGTGAAAAATGAGCGTTTCAGAGCGAGAGCAGCCTGTTTTTGCACTAAGCTGCATTTCACTGAAAAAAGGTCTTTCAAACAGGTTTACTAGCCTGAACTGGTTGAATTTGGATCTTCTTCATGGCAAAGGAGTTTTTACCTGGAATTTCATTCATTAAAGGTGAAAAGTGGCTTATGTCAAAAATGAGCGTTTCAGAGCGATTGGAGGCTGTTTTAGCGCTGAAAAGTGGCTTATGTGAAAAATGAGCGTTTCTGAGCGAGAGCAGCCTGTTTTTGCACTAAGCTGCATTTCACTGAAAAAAGGTCTTTCAAACAGGTTTACTAGCCTGAACTGGTTGAATTTGGATCTTCTTCATGGCAAAGGAGTTTTTACCTGGAATTTCATTCATTAAAGGTGAAAAGTGGCTTATGTCAAAAATGAGCGTTTCAGAGCGATTGGAGGCTGTTTTAGCGCTGAAAAGTGGCTTATGTGAAAAATGAGCGTTTCAGAGCGATTGGAGGCTGTTTTCGCACTGTACAGTCGCCTAAGGCTGAAAAGTGGCTTATGTGAAAAATGAGCGTTTCTGAGCGAGAGCAGCCTGTTTTTGCACTAAGCTGCATTTCACTGAAAAAAGGTCTTTCAAACAGGTTTAATAGCCTGAACTGGTTGAATTTGGATGTTATTCATGGCAAAGGAGTTTTTACCTGGAATTTCATTCATTAAAGGTGAAAAGTGGGTTATGTCAAAAATGAGCGTTTCAGAGCGATAGGAGGCTGTTTTAGCACTGTACAGTCTCCTAAGGCTGAAAAGTGGCTTATGTGAAAAATGAGCGTTTCAGAGCGAGAGCAGCCTGTTTTTGCACTAAGCTGCATTTCACTGAAAAAAGGTCTTTCAAACAGGTTTACTAGCCTGAACTGGTTGAATTTGGATCTTCTTCATGGCAAAGGAGTTTTTACCTGGAATTTCATTCATTAAAGGTGAAAAGTGGCTTATGTGAAAAATGAGCGTTTCAGAGCGATTGGAGGCTGTTTTAGCGCTGAAAAGTGGCTTATGTGAAAAATGAGCGTTTCAGAGCGAGAGCAGCCTGTTTTTGCACTAAGCTGCATTTCACTGAAAAAAGGTCTTTCAAACAGGTTTACTAGCCTGAACTGGTTGAATTTGGATCTTCTTCATGGCAAAGGAGTTTTTACCTGGAATTTCATTCATTAAAGGTGAAAAGTGGCTTATGTCAAAAATGAGCGTTTCAGAGCGATTGGAGGCTGTTTTAGCGCTGAAAAGTGGCTTATGTGAAAAATGAGCGTTTCAGAGCGAGAGCAGCCTGTTTTTGCACTAAGCTGCATTTCACTGAAAAAAGGTCTTTCAACCAGGTTTACTAGCCTGAACTGGATGAATTTGGATCTTCTTCATGGCAAAGGAGTTTTTACCTGGAATTTCATTCATTAAAGGTGAAAAGTGGCTTATGTCAAAAATGAGCGTTTCAGAGCGATTGGAGGCTGTTTTAGCGCTGAAAAGTGGCTTATGTGAAAAATGAGCGTTTCAGAGCGAGAGCAGCCTGTTTTTGCACTAAGCTGCATTTCACTGAAAAAAGGTCTTTCAAACAGGTTTACTAGCCTGAACTGGTTGAATTTGGATCTTCTTCATGGCAAAGGAGTTTTTACCTGGAATTTCATTCATTAAAGGTGAAAAGTGGCTTATGTCAAAAATGAGCGTTTCAGAGCGATTGGAGGCTGTTTTAGCGCTGAAAAGTGGCTTATGTGAAAAATGAGCGTTTCAGAGCGATTGGAGGCTGTTTTAGCACTGTACAGTCGCCTAAGGCTGAAAAGTGGCTTATGTGAAAAATGAGCGTTTCAGAGCGAGAGCAGCCTGTTTTTGCACTAAGCTGCATTTCACTGAAAAAAGGTCTTTCAAACAGGTTTAATAGCCTGAACTGGTTGAATTTGGATGTTATTCATGGCAAAGGAGTTTTTACCTGGAATTTCATTCATTAAAGGTGAAAAGTGGCTTATGTCAAAAATTAGCGTTTCAGAGCGATTGGAGGCTGTTTTAGCGCTGAAAAGTGGCTTATGTGAAAAATGAGCGTTTCAGAGCGAGAGCAGCCTGTTTTTGCACTAAGCTGCATTTCACTGAAAAAAGGTCTTTCAAACAGGTTTACTAGCCTGAACTGGTTGAATTTGGATCTTCTTCATGGCAAAGGAGTTTTTACCTGGAATTTCATTCATTAAAGGTGAAAAGTGGCTTATGTCAAAAATGAGCGTTTCAGAGCGATTGGAGGCTGTTTTAGCGCTGAAAAGTGGCTTATGTCAAAAATGAGCGTTTCAGAGCGATTGGAGGCTGTTTTAGCGCTGAAAAGTGGCTTATGTGAAAAATGAGCGTTTCTGAGCGAGAGCAGCCTGTTTTTGCACTAAGCTGCATTTCACTGAAAAAAGGTCTTTCAAACAGGTTTACTAGCCTGAACTGGTTGAATTTGGATCTTCTTCATGGCAAAGGAGTTTTTACCTGGAATTTCATTCATTAAAGGTGAAAAGTGGCTTATGTCAAAAATGAGCGTTTCAGAGCGATTGGAGGCTGTTTTAGCGCTGAAAAGTGGCTTATGTGAAAAATGAGCGTTTCAGAGCGATTGGAGGCTGTTTTCGCACTGTACAGTCGCCTAAGGCTGAAAAGTGGCTTATGTGAAAAATGAGCGTTTCTGAGCGAGAGCAGCCTGTTTTTGCACTAAGCTGCATTTCACTGAAAAAAGGTCTTTCAAACAGGTTTAATAGCCTGAACTGGTTGAATTTGGATGTTATTCATGGCAAAGGAGTTTTTACCTGGAATTTCATTCATTAAAGGTGAAAAGTGGGTTATGTCAAAAATGAGCGTTTCAGAGCGATAGGAGGCTGTTTTAGCACTGTACAGTCTCCTAAGGCTGAAAAGTGGCTTATGTGAAAAATGAGCGTTTCAGAGCGAGAGCAGCCTGTTTTTGCACTAAGCTGCATTTCACTGAAAAAAGGTCTTTCAAACAGGTTTACTAGCCTGAACTGGTTGAATTTGGATCTTCTTCATGGCAAAGGAGTTTTTACCTGGAATTTCATTCATTAAAGGTGAAAAGTGGCTTATGTCAAAAATGAGCGTTTCAGAGCGATTGGAGGCTGTTTTAGCGCTGAAAAGTGGCTTATGTGAAAAATGAGCGTTTCAGAGCGATTGGAGGCTGTTTTAGCACTGTACAGTCGCCTAAGGCTGAAAAGTGGCTTATGTGAAAAATGAGCGTTTCAGAGCGAGAGCAGCCTGTTTTTGCACTAAGCTGCATTTCACTGAAAAAAGGTCTTTCAAACAGGTTTAATAGCCTGAACTGGTTGAATTTGGATGTTATTCATGGCAAAGGAGTTTTTACCTGGAATTTCATTCATTAAAGGTGAAAAGTGGGTTATGTCAAAAATGAGCGTTTCAGAGCGATTGGAGGCTGTTTTAGCGCTGAAAAGTGGCTTATGTGAAAAATGAGCGTTTCAGAGCGATTGGAGGCTGTTTTAGCACTGTACAGTCTCCTAAGGCTGAAAAGTGGCTTATGTGAAAAATGAGCGTTTCAGAGCGAGAGCAGCCTGTTTTTGCACTAAGCTGCATTTCACTGAAAAAAGGTCTTTCAAACAGGTTTACTAGCCTGAACTGGTTGAATTTGGATCTTCTTCATGGCAAAGGAGTTTTTACCTGGAATTTCATTCATTAAAGGTGAAAAGTGGCTTATGTCAAAAATGAGCGTTTCAGAGCGATTGGAGGCTGTTTTAGCGCTGAAAAGTGGCTTATGTGAAAAATGAGCGTTTCAGAGCGAGAGCAGCCTGTTTTTGCACTAAGCTGCATTTCACTGAAAAAAGGTCTTTCAAACAGGTTTAATAGCCTGAACTGGTTGAATTTGGATGTTATTCATGGCAAAGGAGTTTTTACCTGGAATTTCATTCATTAAAGGTGAAAAGTGGGTTATGTCAAAAATGAGCGTTTCAGAGCGATAGGAGGCTGTTTTAGCACTGTACAGTCTCCTAAGGCTGAAAAGTGGCTTATGTGAAAAATGAGCGTTTCAGAGCGAGAGCAGCCTGTTTTTGCACTAAGCTGCATTTCACTGAAAAAAGGTCTTTCAAACAGGTTTACTAGCCTGAACTGGTTGAATTTGGATCTTCTTCATGGCAAAGGAGTTTTTACCTGGAATTTCATTCATTAAAGGTGAAAAGTGGCTTATGTGAAAAATGAGCGTTTCAGAGCGATTGGAGGCTGTTTTAGCGCTGAAAAGTGGCTTATGTGAAAAATGAGCGTTTCAGAGCGAGAGCAGCCTGTTTTTGCACTAAGCTGCATTTCACTGAAAAAAGGTCTTTCAAACAGGTTTACTAGCCTGAACTGGTTGAATTTGGATCTTCTTCATGGCAAAGGAGTTTTTACCTGGAATTTCATTCATTAAAGGTGAAAAGTGGCTTATGTCAAAAATGAGCGTTTCAGAGCGATTGGAGGCTGTTTTAGCGCTGAAAAGTGGCTTATGTGAAAAATGAGCGTTTCAGAGCGAGAGCAGCCTGTTTTTGCACTAAGCTGCATTTCACTGAAAAAAGGTCTTTCAAACAGGTTTACTAGCCTGAACTGGTTGAATTTGGATCTTCTTCATGGCAAAGGAGTTTTTACCTGGAATTTCATTCATTAAAGGTGAAAAGTGGCTTATGTCAAAAATGAGCGTTTCAGAGCGATTGGAGGCTGTTTTAGCGCTGAAAAGTGGCTTATGTGAAAAATGAGCGTTTCAGAGCGAGAGCAGCCTGTTTTTGCACTAAGCTGCATTTCACTGAAAAAAGGTCTTTCAACCAGGTTTACTAGCCTGAACTGGATGAATTTGGATCTTCTTCATGGCAAAGGAGTTTTTACCTGGAATTTCATTCATTAAAGGTGAAAAGTGGCTTATGTCAAAAATGAGCGTTTCAGAGCGATTGGAGGCTGTTTTAGCGCTGAAAAGTGGCTTATGTGAAAAATGAGCGTTTCAGAGCGATGGGAGGCTGTTTTAGCACTGTACAGTCGCCTAAGGCTGAAAAGTGGCTTATGTGAAAAATGAGCGTTTCAGAGCGAGAGCAGCCTGTTTTTGCACTAAGCTGCATTTCACTGAAAAAAGGTCTTTCAAACAGGTTTACTAGCCTGAACTGGTTGAATTTGGATCTTCTTCATGGCAAAGGAGTTTTTACCTGGAATTTCATTCATTAAAGGTGAAAAGTGGCTTATGTCAAAAATGAGCGTTTCAGAGCGATTGGAGGCTGTTTTAGCGCTGAAAAGTGGCTTATGTGAAAAATGAGCGTTTCAGAGCGAGAGCAGCCTGTTTTTGCACTAAGCTGCATTTCACTGAAAAAAGGTCTTTCAAACAGGTTTACTAGCCTGAACTGGTTGAATTTGGATCTTCTTCATGGCAAAGGAGTTTTTACCTGGAATTTCATTCATTAAAGGTGAAAAGTGGCTTATGTCAAAAATGAGCGTTTCAGAGCGATTGGAGGCTGTTTTAGCGCTGAAAAGTGGCTTATGTGAAAAATGAGCGTTTCTGAGCGAGAGCAGCCTGTTTTTGCACTAAGCTGCATTTCACTGAAAAAAGGTCTTTCAAACAGGTTTACTAGCCTGAACTGGTTGAATTTGGATCTTCTTCATGGCAAAGGAGTTTTTACCTGGAATTTCATTCATTAAAGGTGAAAAGTGGCTTATGTCAAAAATGAGCGTTTCAGAGCGATTGGAGGCTGTTTTAGCGCTGAAAAGTGGCTTATGTGAAAAATGAGCGTTTCAGAGCGATTGGAGGCTGTTTTCGCACTGTACAGTCGCCTAAGGCTGAAAAGTGGCTTATGTGAAAAATGAGCGTTTCTGAGCGAGAGCAGCCTGTTTTTGCACTAAGCTGCATTTCACTGAAAAAAGGTCTTTCAAACAGGTTTAATAGCCTGAACTGGTTGAATTTGGATGTTATTCATGGCAAAGGAGTTTTTACCTGGAATTTCATTCATTAAAGGTGAAAAGTGGGTTATGTCAAAAATGAGCGTTTCAGAGCGATAGGAGGCTGTTTTAGCACTGTACAGTCTCCTAAGGCTGAAAAGTGGCTTATGTGAAAAATGAGCGTTTCAGAGCGAGAGCAGCCTGTTTTTGCACTAAGCTGCATTTCACTGAAAAAAGGTCTTTCAAACAGGTTTAATAGCCTGAACTGGTTGAATTTGGATGTTATTCATGGCAAAGGAGTTTTTACCTGGAATTTCATTCATTAAAGGTGAAAAGTGGCTTATGTCAAAAATTAGCGTTTCAGAGCGATTGGAGGCTGTTTTAGCGCTGAAAAGTGGCTTATGTGAAAAATGAGCGTTTCAGAGCGAGAGCAGCCTGTTTTTGCACTAAGCTGCATTTCACTGAAAAAAGGTCTTTCAAACAGGTTTACTAGCCTGAACTGGTTGAATTTGGATCTTCTTCATGGCAAAGGAGTTTTTACCTGGAATTTCATTCATTAAAGGTGAAAAGTGGCTTATGTCAAAAATGAGCGTTTCAGAGCGATTGGAGGCTGTTTTAGCGCTGAAAAGTGGCTTATGTCAAAAATGAGCGTTTCAGAGCGATTGGAGGCTGTTTTAGCGCTGAAAAGTGGCTTATGTGAAAAATGAGCGTTTCTGAGCGAGAGCAGCCTGTTTTTGCACTAAGCTGCATTTCACTGAAAAAAGGTCTTTCAAACAGGTTTACTAGCCTGAACTGGTTGAATTTGGATCTTCTTCATGGCAAAGGAGTTTTTACCTGGAATTTCATTCATTAAAGGTGAAAAGTGGCTTATGTCAAAAATGAGCGTTTCAGAGCGATTGGAGGCTGTTTTAGCGCTGAAAAGTGGCTTATGTGAAAAATGAGCGTTTCAGAGCGATTGGAGGCTGTTTTCGCACTGTACAGTCGCCTAAGGCTGAAAAGTGGCTTATGTGAAAAATGAGCGTTTCTGAGCGAGAGCAGCCTGTTTTTGCACTAAGCTGCATTTCACTGAAAAAAGGTCTTTCAAACAGGTTTAATAGCCTGAACTGGTTGAATTTGGATGTTATTCATGGCAAAGGAGTTTTTACCTGGAATTTCATTCATTAAAGGTGAAAAGTGGGTTATGTCAAAAATGAGCGTTTCAGAGCGATAGGAGGCTGTTTTAGCACTGTACAGTCTCCTAAGGCTGAAAAGTGGCTTATGTGAAAAATGAGCGTTTCAGAGCGAGAGCAGCCTGTTTTTGCACTAAGCTGCATTTCACTGAAAAAAGGTCTTTCAAACAGGTTTACTAGCCTGAACTGGTTGAATTTGGATCTTCTTCATGGCAAAGGAGTTTTTACCTGGAATTTCATTCATTAAAGGTGAAAAGTGGCTTATGTCAAAAATGAGCGTTTCAGAGCGATTGGAGGCTGTTTTAGCGCTGAAAAGTGGCTTATGTGAAAAATGAGCGTTTCAGAGCGATTGGAGGCTGTTTTAGCACTGTACAGTCGCCTAAGGCTGAAAAGTGGCTTATGTGAAAAATGAGCGTTTCAGAGCGAGAGCAGCCTGTTTTTGCACTAAGCTGCATTTCACTGAAAAAAGGTCTTTCAAACAGGTTTAATAGCCTGAACTGGTTGAATTTGGATGTTATTCATGGCAAAGGAGTTTTTACCTGGAATTTCATTCATTAAAGGTGAAAAGTGGGTTATGTCAAAAATGAGCGTTTCAGAGCGATTGGAGGCTGTTTTAGCGCTGAAAAGTGGCTTATGTGAAAAATGAGCGTTTCAGAGCGATTGGAGGCTGTTTTAGCACTGTACAGTCTCCTAAGGCTGAAAAGTGGCTTATGTGAAAAATGAGCGTTTCAGAGCGAGAGCAGCCTGTTTTTGCACTAAGCTGCATTTCACTGAAAAAAGGTCTTTCAAACAGGTTTACTAGCCTGAACTGGTTGAATTTGGATCTTCTTCATGGCAAAGGAGTTTTTACCTGGAATTTCATTCATTAAAGGTGAAAAGTGGCTTATGTCAAAAATGAGCGTTTCAGAGCGATTGGAGGCTGTTTTAGCGCTGAAAAGTGGCTTATGTGAAAAATGAGCGTTTCAGAGCGAGAGCAGCCTGTTTTTGCACTAAGCTGCATTTCACTGAAAAAAGGTCTTTCAAACAGGTTTAATAGCCTGAACTGGTTGAATTTGGATGTTATTCATGGCAAAGGAGTTTTTACCTGGAATTTCATTCATTAAAGGTGAAAAGTGGGTTATGTCAAAAATGAGCGTTTCAGAGCGATAGGAGGCTGTTTTAGCACTGTACAGTCTCCTAAGGCTGAAAAGTGGCTTATGTGAAAAATGAGCGTTTCAGAGCGAGAGCAGCCTGTTTTTGCACTAAGCTGCATTTCACTGAAAAAAGGTCTTTCAAACAGGTTTACTAGCCTGAACTGGTTGAATTTGGATCTTCTTCATGGCAAAGGAGTTTTTACCTGGAATTTCATTCATTAAAGGTGAAAAGTGGCTTATGTGAAAAATGAGCGTTTCAGAGCGATTGGAGGCTGTTTTAGCGCTGAAAAGTGGCTTATGTGAAAAATGAGCGTTTCAGAGCGAGAGCAGCCTGTTTTTGCACTAAGCTGCATTTCACTGAAAAAAGGTCTTTCAAACAGGTTTACTAGCCTGAACTGGTTGAATTTGGATCTTCTTCATGGCAAAGGAGTTTTTACCTGGAATTTCATTCATTAAAGGTGAAAAGTGGCTTATGTCAAAAATGAGCGTTTCAGAGCGATTGGAGGCTGTTTTAGCGCTGAAAAGTGGCTTATGTGAAAAATGAGCGTTTCAGAGCGAGAGCAGCCTGTTTTTGCACTAAGCTGCATTTCACTGAAAAAAGGTCTTTCAAACAGGTTTACTAGCCTGAACTGGTTGAATTTGGATCTTCTTCATGGCAAAGGAGTTTTTACCTGGAATTTCATTCATTAAAGGTGAAAAGTGGCTTATGTCAAAAATGAGCGTTTCAGAGCGATTGGAGGCTGTTTTAGCGCTGAAAAGTGGCTTATGTGAAAAATGAGCGTTTCAGAGCGAGAGCAGCCTGTTTTTGCACTAAGCTGCATTTCACTGAAAAAAGGTCTTTCAACCAGGTTTACTAGCCTGAACTGGATGAATTTGGATCTTCTTCATGGCAAAGGAGTTTTTACCTGGAATTTCATTCATTAAAGGTGAAAAGTGGCTTATGTCAAAAATGAGCGTTTCAGAGCGATTGGAGGCTGTTTTAGCGCTGAAAAGTGGCTTATGTGAAAAATGAGCGTTTCAGAGCGATTGGAGGCTGTTTTAGCACTGTACAGTCGCCTAAGGCTGAAAAGTGGCTTATGTGAAAAATGAGCGTTTCAGAGCGAGAGCAGCCTGTTTTTGCACTAAGCTGCATTTCACTGAAAAAAGGTCTTTCAAACAGGTTTACTAGCCTGAACTGGTTGAATTTGGATCTTCTTCATGGCAAAGGAGTTTTTACCTGGAATTTCATTCATTAAAGGTGAAAAGTGGCTTATGTCAAAAATGAGCGTTTCAGAGCGATTGGAGGCTGTTTTAGCGCTGAAAAGTGGCTTATGTGAAAAATGAGCGTTTCAGAGCGAGAGCAGCCTGTTTTTGCACTAAGCTGCATTTCACTGAAAAAAGGTCTTTCAAACAGGTTTACTAGCCTGAACTGGTTGAATTTGGATCTTCTTCATGGCAAAGGAGTTTTTACCTGGAATTTCATTCATTAAAGGTGAAAAGTGGCTTATGTCAAAAATGAGCGTTTCAGAGCGATTGGAGGCTGTTTTAGCGCTGAAAAGTGGCTTATGTGAAAAATGAGCGTTTCTGAGCGAGAGCAGCCTGTTTTTGCACTAAGCTGCATTTCACTGAAAAAAGGTCTTTCAAACAGGTTTACTAGCCTGAACTGGTTGAATTTGGATCTTCTTCATGGCAAAGGAGTTTTTACCTGGAATTTCATTCATTAAAGGTGAAAAGTGGCTTATGTCAAAAATGAGCGTTTCAGAGCGATTGGAGGCTGTTTTAGCGCTGAAAAGTGGCTTATGTGAAAAATGAGCGTTTCAGAGCGATTGGAGGCTGTTTTCGCACTGTACAGTCGCCTAAGGCTGAAAAGTGGCTTATGTGAAAAATGAGCGTTTCTGAGCGAGAGCAGCCTGTTTTTGCACTAAGCTGCATTTCACTGAAAAAAGGTCTTTCAAACAGGTTTAATAGCCTGAACTGGTTGAATTTGGATGTTATTCATGGCAAAGGAGTTTTTACCTGGAATTTCATTCATTAAAGGTGAAAAGTGGGTTATGTCAAAAATGAGCGTTTCAGAGCGATAGGAGGCTGTTTTAGCACTGTACAGTCTCCTAAGGCTGAAAAGTGGCTTATGTGAAAAATGAGCGTTTCAGAGCGAGAGCAGCCTGTTTTTGCACTAAGCTGCATTTCACTGAAAAAAGGTCTTTCAAACAGGTTTACTAGCCTGAACTGGTTGAATTTGGATCTTCTTCATGGCAAAGGAGTTTTTACCTGGAATTTCATTCATTAAAGGTGAAAAGTGGCTTATGTCAAAAATGAGCGTTTCAGAGCGATTGGAGGCTGTTTTAGCGCTGAAAAGTGGCTTATGTGAAAAATGAGCGTTTCAGAGCGATTGGAGGCTGTTTTAGCACTGTACAGTCGCCTAAGGCTGAAAAGTGGCTTATGTGAAAAATGAGCGTTTCAGAGCGAGAGCAGCCTGTTTTTGCACTAAGCTGCATTTCACTGAAAAAAGGTCTTTCAAACAGGTTTAATAGCCTGAACTGGTTGAATTTGGATGTTATTCATGGCAAAGGAGTTTTTACCTGGAATTTCATTCATTAAAGGTGAAAAGTGGGTTATGTCAAAAATGAGCGTTTCAGAGCGATTGGAGGCTGTTTTAGCGCTGAAAAGTGGCTTATGTGAAAAATGAGCGTTTCAGAGCGATTGGAGGCTGTTTTAGCACTGTACAGTCTCCTAAGGCTGAAAAGTGGCTTATGTGAAAAATGAGCGTTTCAGAGCGAGAGCAGCCTGTTTTTGCACTAAGCTGCATTTCACTGAAAAAAGGTCTTTCAAACAGGTTTACTAGCCTGAACTGGTTGAATTTGGATCTTCTTCATGGCAAAGGAGTTTTTACCTGGAATTTCATTCATTAAAGGTGAAAAGTGGCTTATGTCAAAAATGAGCGTTTCAGAGCGATTGGAGGCTGTTTTAGCGCTGAAAAGTGGCTTATGTGAAAAATGAGCGTTTCAGAGCGAGAGCAGCCTGTTTTTGCACTAAGCTGCATTTCACTGAAAAAAGGTCTTTCAAACAGGTTTAATAGCCTGAACTGGTTGAATTTGGATGTTATTCATGGCAAAGGAGTTTTTACCTGGAATTTCATTCATTAAAGGTGAAAAGTGGGTTATGTCAAAAATGAGCGTTTCAGAGCGATAGGAGGCTGTTTTAGCACTGTACAGTCTCCTAAGGCTGAAAAGTGGCTTATGTGAAAAATGAGCGTTTCAGAGCGAGAGCAGCCTGTTTTTGCACTAAGCTGCATTTCACTGAAAAAAGGTCTTTCAAACAGGTTTACTAGCCTGAACTGGTTGAATTTGGATCTTCTTCATGGCAAAGGAGTTTTTACCTGGAATTTCATTCATTAAAGGTGAAAAGTGGCTTATGTGAAAAATGAGCGTTTCAGAGCGATTGGAGGCTGTTTTAGCGCTGAAAAGTGGCTTATGTGAAAAATGAGCGTTTCAGAGCGAGAGCAGCCTGTTTTTGCACTAAGCTGCATTTCACTGAAAAAAGGTCTTTCAAACAGGTTTACTAGCCTGAACTGGTTGAATTTGGATCTTCTTCATGGCAAAGGAGTTTTTACCTGGAATTTCATTCATTAAAGGTGAAAAGTGGCTTATGTCAAAAATGAGCGTTTCAGAGCGATTGGAGGCTGTTTTAGCGCTGAAAAGTGGCTTATGTGAAAAATGAGCGTTTCAGAGCGAGAGCAGCCTGTTTTTGCACTAAGCTGCATTTCACTGAAAAAAGGTCTTTCAACCAGGTTTACTAGCCTGAACTGGATGAATTTGGATCTTCTTCATGGCAAAGGAGTTTTTACCTGGAATTTCATTCATTAAAGGTGAAAAGTGGCTTATGTCAAAAATGAGCGTTTCAGAGCGATTGGAGGCTGTTTTAGCGCTGAAAAGTGGCTTATGTGAAAAATGAGCGTTTCAGAGCGAGAGCAGCCTGTTTTTGCACTAAGCTGCATTTCACTGAAAAAAGGTCTTTCAAACAGGTTTACTAGCCTGAACTGGTTGAATTTGGATCTTCTTCATGGCAAAGGAGTTTTTACCTGGAATTTCATTCATTAAAGGTGAAAAGTGGCTTATGTCAAAAATGAGCGTTTCAGAGCGATTGGAGGCTGTTTTAGCGCTGAAAAGTGGCTTATGTGAAAAATGAGCGTTTCAGAGCGATTGGAGGCTGTTTTAGCACTGTACAGTCGCCTAAGGCTGAAAAGTGGCTTATGTGAAAAATGAGCGTTTCAGAGCGAGAGCAGCCTGTTTTTGCACTAAGCTGCATTTCACTGAAAAAAGGTCTTTCAAACAGGTTTACTAGCCTGAACTGGTTGAATTTGGATCTTCTTCATGGCAAAGGAGTTTTTACCTGGAATTTCATTCATTAAAGGTGAAAAGTGGCTTATGTCAAAAATGAGCGTTTCAGAGCGATTGGAGGCTGTTTTAGCGCTGAAAAGTGGCTTATGTGAAAAATGAGCGTTTCAGAGCGAGAGCAGCCTGTTTTTGCACTAAGCTGCATTTCACTGAAAAAAGGTCTTTCAAACAGGTTTACTAGCCTGAACTGGTTGAATTTGGATCTTCTTCATGGCAAAGGAGTTTTTACCTGGAATTTCATTCATTAAAGGTGAAAAGTGGCTTATGTCAAAAATGAGCGTTTCAGAGCGATTGGAGGCTGTTTTAGCGCTGAAAAGTGGCTTATGTGAAAAATGAGCGTTTCAGAGCGATTGGAGGCTGTTTTAGCACTGTACAGTCGCCTAAGGCTGAAAAGTGGCTTATGTGAAAAATGAGCGTTTCAGAGCGAGAGCAGCCTGTTTTTGCACTAAGCTGCATTTCACTGAAAAAAGGTCTTTCAAACAGGTTTACTAGCCTGAACTGGTTGAATTTGGATCTTCTTCATGGCAAAGGAGTTTTTACCTGGAATTTCATTCATTAAAGGTGAAAAGTGGCTTATGTCAAAAATGAGCGTTTCAGAGCGATTGGAGGCTGTTTTAGCGCTGAAAAGTGGCTTATGTGAAAAATGAGCGTTTCAGAGCGAGAGCAGCCTGTTTTTGCACTAAGCTGCATTTCACTGAAAAAAGGTCTTTCAAACAGGTTTACTAGCCTGAACTGGTTGAATTTGGATCTTCTTCATGGCAAAGGAGTTTTTACCTGGAATTTCATTCATTAAAGGTGAAAAGTGGCTTATGTCAAAAATGAGCGTTTCAGAGCGATTGGAGGCTGTTTTAGCGCTGAAAAGTGGCTTATGTGAAAAATGAGCGTTTCTGAGCGAGAGCAGCCTGTTTTTGCACTAAGCTGCATTTCACTGAAAAAAGGTCTTTCAAACAGGTTTACTAGCCTGAACTGGTTGAATTTGGATCTTCTTCATGGCAAAGGAGTTTTTACCTGGAATTTCATTCATTAAAGGTGAAAAGTGGCTTATGTCAAAAATGAGCGTTTCAGAGCGATTGGAGGCTGTTTTAGCGCTGAAAAGTGGCTTATGTGAAAAATGAGCGTTTCAGAGCGATTGGAGGCTGTTTTCGCACTGTACAGTCGCCTAAGGCTGAAAAGTGGCTTATGTGAAAAATGAGCGTTTCTGAGCGAGAGCAGCCTGTTTTTGCACTAAGCTGCATTTCACTGAAAAAAGGTCTTTCAAACAGGTTTAATAGCCTGAACTGGTTGAATTTGGATGTTATTCATGGCAAAGGAGTTTTTACCTGGAATTTCATTCATTAAAGGTGAAAAGTGGGTTATGTCAAAAATGAGCGTTTCAGAGCGATAGGAGGCTGTTTTAGCACTGTACAGTCTCCTAAGGCTGAAAAGTGGCTTATGTGAAAAATGAGCGTTTCAGAGCGAGAGCAGCCTGTTTTTGCACTAAGCTGCATTTCACTGAAAAAAGGTCTTTCAAACAGGTTTACTAGCCTGAACTGGTTGAATTTGGATCTTCTTCATGGCAAAGGAGTTTTTACCTGGAATTTCATTCATTAAAGGTGAAAAGTGGCTTATGTCAAAAATGAGCGTTTCAGAGCGATTGGAGGCTGTTTTAGCGCTGAAAAGTGGCTTATGTGAAAAATGAGCGTTTCAGAGCGATTGGAGGCTGTTTTAGCACTGTACAGTCGCCTAAGGCTGAAAAGTGGCTTATGTGAAAAATGAGCGTTTCAGAGCGAGAGCAGCCTGTTTTTGCACTAAGCTGCATTTCACTGAAAAAAGGTCTTTCAAACAGGTTTAATAGCCTGAACTGGTTGAATTTGGATGTTATTCATGGCAAAGGAGTTTTTACCTGGAATTTCATTCATTAAAGGTGAAAAGTGGGTTATGTCAAAAATGAGCGTTTCAGAGCGATTGGAGGCTGTTTTAGCGCTGAAAAGTGGCTTATGTGAAAAATGAGCGTTTCAGAGCGATTGGAGGCTGTTTTAGCACTGTACAGTCTCCTAAGGCTGAAAAGTGGCTTATGTGAAAAATGAGCGTTTCAGAGCGAGAGCAGCCTGTTTTTGCACTAAGCTGCATTTCACTGAAAAAAGGTCTTTCAAACAGGTTTACTAGCCTGAACTGGTTGAATTTGGATCTTCTTCATGGCAAAGGAGTTTTTACCTGGAATTTCATTCATTAAAGGTGAAAAGTGGCTTATGTCAAAAATGAGCGTTTCAGAGCGATTGGAGGCTGTTTTAGCGCTGAAAAGTGGCTTATGTGAAAAATGAGCGTTTCAGAGCGAGAGCAGCCTGTTTTTGCACTAAGCTGCATTTCACTGAAAAAAGGTCTTTCAAACAGGTTTAATAGCCTGAACTGGTTGAATTTGGATGTTATTCATGGCAAAGGAGTTTTTACCTGGAATTTCATTCATTAAAGGTGAAAAGTGGGTTATGTCAAAAATGAGCGTTTCAGAGCGATAGGAGGCTGTTTTAGCACTGTACAGTCTCCTAAGGCTGAAAAGTGGCTTATGTGAAAAATGAGCGTTTCAGAGCGAGAGCAGCCTGTTTTTGCACTAAGCTGCATTTCACTGAAAAAAGGTCTTTCAAACAGGTTTACTAGCCTGAACTGGTTGAATTTGGATCTTCTTCATGGCAAAGGAGTTTTTACCTGGAATTTCATTCATTAAAGGTGAAAAGTGGCTTATGTGAAAAATGAGCGTTTCAGAGCGATTGGAGGCTGTTTTAGCGCTGAAAAGTGGCTTATGTGAAAAATGAGCGTTTCAGAGCGAGAGCAGCCTGTTTTTGCACTAAGCTGCATTTCACTGAAAAAAGGTCTTTCAAACAGGTTTACTAGCCTGAACTGGTTGAATTTGGATCTTCTTCATGGCAAAGGAGTTTTTACCTGGAATTTCATTCATTAAAGGTGAAAAGTGGCTTATGTCAAAAATGAGCGTTTCAGAGCGATTGGAGGCTGTTTTAGCGCTGAAAAGTGGCTTATGTGAAAAATGAGCGTTTCAGAGCGAGAGCAGCCTGTTTTTGCACTAAGCTGCATTTCACTGAAAAAAGGTCTTTCAACCAGGTTTACTAGCCTGAACTGGATGAATTTGGATCTTCTTCATGGCAAAGGAGTTTTTACCTGGAATTTCATTCATTAAAGGTGAAAAGTGGCTTATGTCAAAAATGAGCGTTTCAGAGCGATTGGAGGCTGTTTTAGCGCTGAAAAGTGGCTTATGTGAAAAATGAGCGTTTCAGAGCGAGAGCAGCCTGTTTTTGCACTAAGCTGCATTTCACTGAAAAAAGGTCTTTCAAACAGGTTTACTAGCCTGAACTGGTTGAATTTGGATCTTCTTCATGGCAAAGGAGTTTTTACCTGGAATTTCATTCATTAAAGGTGAAAAGTGGCTTATGTCAAAAATGAGCGTTTCAGAGCGATTGGAGGCTGTTTTAGCGCTGAAAAGTGGCTTATGTGAAAAATGAGCGTTTCAGAGCGATTGGAGGCTGTTTTAGCGCTGAAAAGTGGCTTATGTGAAAAATGAGCGTTTCAGAGCGAGAGCAGCCTGTTTTTGCACTAAGCTGCATTTCACTGAAAAAAGGTCTTTCAAACAGGTTTAATAGCCTGAACTGGTTGAATTTGGATGTTATTCATGGCAAAGGAGTTTTTACCTGGAATTTCATTCATTAAAGGTGAAAAGTGGGTTATGTCAAAAATGAGCGTTTCAGAGCGATAGGAGGCTGTTTTAGCACTGTACAGTCTCCTAAGGCTGAAAAGTGGCTTATGTGAAAAATGAGCGTTTCAGAGCGAGAGCAGCCTGTTTTTGCACTAAGCTGCATTTCACTGAAAAAAGGTCTTTCAAACAGGTTTACTAGCCTGAACTGGTTGAATTTGGATCTTCTTCATGGCAAAGGAGTTTTTACCTGGAATTTCATTCATTAAAGGTGAAAAGTGGCTTATGTGAAAAATGAGCGTTTCAGAGCGATTGGAGGCTGTTTTAGCGCTGAAAAGTGGCTTATGTGAAAAATGAGCGTTTCAGAGCGAGAGCAGCCTGTTTTTGCACTAAGCTGCATTTCACTGAAAAAAGGTCTTTCAAACAGGTTTACTAGCCTGAACTGGTTGAATTTGGATCTTCTTCATGGCAAAGGAGTTTTTACCTGGAATTTCATTCATTAAAGGTGAAAAGTGGCTTATGTCAAAAATGAGCGTTTCAGAGCGATTGGAGGCTGTTTTAGCGCTGAAAAGTGGCTTATGTGAAAAATGAGCGTTTCAGAGCGAGAGCAGCCTGTTTTTGCACTAAGCTGCATTTCACTGAAAAAAGGTCTTTCAACCAGGTTTACTAGCCTGAACTGGATGAATTTGGATCTTCTTCATGGCAAAGGAGTTTTTACCTGGAATTTCATTCATTAAAGGTGAAAAGTGGCTTATGTCAAAAATGAGCGTTTCAGAGCGATTGGAGGCTGTTTTAGCGCTGAAAAGTGGCTTATGTGAAAAATGAGCGTTTCAGAGCGAGAGCAGCCTGTTTTTGCACTAAGCTGCATTTCACTGAAAAAAGGTCTTTCAAACAGGTTTACTAGCCTGAACTGGTTGAATTTGGATCTTCTTCATGGCAAAGGAGTTTTTACCTGGAATTTCATTCATTAAAGGTGAAAAGTGGCTTATGTCAAAAATGAGCGTTTCAGAGCGATTGGAGGCTGTTTTAGCGCTGAAAAGTGGCTTATGTGAAAAATGAGCGTTTCAGAGCGATTGGAGGCTGTTTTAGCACTGTACAGTCGCCTAAGGCTGAAAAGTGGCTTATGTGAAAAATGAGCGTTTCAGAGCGAGAGCAGCCTGTTTTTGCACTAAGCTGCATTTCACTGAAAAAAGGTCTTTCAAACAGGTTTACTAGCCTGAACTGGTTGAATTTGGATCTTCTTCATGGCAAAGGAGTTTTTACCTGGAATTTCATTCATTAAAGGTGAAAAGTGGCTTATGTCAAAAATGAGCGTTTCAGAGCGATTGGAGGCTGTTTTAGCGCTGAAAAGTGGCTTATGTGAAAAATGAGCGTTTCAGAGCGAGAGCAGCCTGTTTTTGCACTAAGCTGCATTTCACTGAAAAAAGGTCTTTCAAACAGGTTTACTAGCCTGAACTGGTTGAATTTGGATCTTCTTCATGGCAAAGGAGTTTTTACCTGGAATTTCATTCATTAAAGGTGAAAAGTGGCTTATGTCAAAAATGAGCGTTTCAGAGCGATTGGAGGCTGTTTTAGCGCTGAAAAGTGGCTTATGTGAAAAATGAGCGTTTCAGAGCGATTGGAGGCTGTTTTAGCACTGTACAGTCGCCTAAGGCTGAAAAGTGGCTTATGTGAAAAATGAGCGTTTCAGAGCGAGAGCAGCCTGTTTTTGCACTAAGCTGCATTTCACTGAAAAAAGGTCTTTCAAACAGGTTTACTAGCCTGAACTGGTTGAATTTGGATCTTCTTCATGGCAAAGGAGTTTTTACCTGGAATTTCATTCATTAAAGGTGAAAAGTGGCTTATGTCAAAAATGAGCGTTTCAGAGCGATTGGAGGCTGTTTTAGCGCTGAAAAGTGGCTTATGTGAAAAATGAGCGTTTCAGAGCGAGAGCAGCCTGTTTTTGCACTAAGCTGCATTTCACTGAAAAAAGGTCTTTCAAACAGGTTTACTAGCCTGAACTGGTTGAATTTGGATCTTCTTCATGGCAAAGGAGTTTTTACCTGGAATTTCATTCATTAAAGGTGAAAAGTGGGTTATGTCAAAAATGAGCGTTTCAGAGCGATTGGAGGCTGTTTTAGCGCTGAAAAGTGGCTTATGTGAAAAATGAGCGTTTCAGAGCGATTGGAGGCTGTTTTAGCACTGTACAGTCTCCTAAGGCTGAAAAGTGGCTTATGTGAAAAATGAGCGTTTCAGAGCGAGAGCAGCCTGTTTTTGCACTAAGCTGCATTTCACTGAAAAAAGGTCTTTCAAACAGGTTTACTAGCCTGAACTGGTTGAATTTGGATCTTCTTCATGGCAAAGGAGTTTTTACCTGGAATTTCATTCATTAAAGGTGAAAAGTGGCTTATGTCAAAAATGAGCGTTTCAGAGCGATTGGAGGCTGTTTTAGCGCTGAAAAGTGGCTTATGTGAAAAATGAGCGTTTCAGAGCGAGAGCAGCCTGTTTTTGCACTAAGCTGCATTTCACTGAAAAAAGGTCTTTCAAACAGGTTTAATAGCCTGAACTGGTTGAATTTGGATGTTATTCATGGCAAAGGAGTTTTTACCTGGAATTTCATTCATTAAAGGTGAAAAGTGGGTTATGTCAAAAATGAGCGTTTCAGAGCGATAGGAGGCTGTTTTAGCACTGTACAGTCTCCTAAGGCTGAAAAGTGGCTTATGTGAAAAATGAGCGTTTCAGAGCGAGAGCAGCCTGTTTTTGCACTAAGCTGCATTTCACTGAAAAAAGGTCTTTCAAACAGGTTTACTAGCCTGAACTGGTTGAATTTGGATCTTCTTCATGGCAAAGGAGTTTTTACCTGGAATTTCATTCATTAAAGGTGAAAAGTGGCTTATGTGAAAAATGAGCGTTTCAGAGCGATTGGAGGCTGTTTTAGCGCTGAAAAGTGGCTTATGTGAAAAATGAGCGTTTCAGAGCGAGAGCAGCCTGTTTTTGCACTAAGCTGCATTTCACTGAAAAAAGGTCTTTCAAACAGGTTTACTAGCCTGAACTGGTTGAATTTGGATCTTCTTCATGGCAAAGGAGTTTTTACCTGGAATTTCATTCATTAAAGGTGAAAAGTGGCTTATGTCAAAAATGAGCGTTTCAGAGCGATTGGAGGCTGTTTTAGCACTGTACAGTCTCCTAAGGCTGAAAAGTGGCTTATGTGAAAAATGAGCGTTTCAGAGCGAGAGCAGCCTGTTTTTGCACTAAGCTGCATTTCACTGAAAAAAGGTCTTTCAACCAGGTTTACTAGCCTGAACTGGATGAATTTGGATCTTCTTCATGGCAAAGGAGTTTTTACCTGGAATTTCATTCATTAAAGGTGAAAAGTGGCTTATGTCAAAAATGAGCGTTTCAGAGCGATTGGAGGCTGTTTTAGCGCTGAAAAGTGGCTTATGTGAAAAATGAGCGTTTCAGAGCGAGAGCAGCCTGTTTTTGCACTAAGCTGCATTTCACTGAAAAAAGGTCTTTCAAACAGGTTTACTAGCCTGAACTGGTTGAATTTGGATCTTCTTCATGGCAAAGGAGTTTTTACCTGGAATTTCATTCATTAAAGGTGAAAAGTGGCTTATGTCAAAAATGAGCGTTTCAGAGCGATTGGAGGCTGTTTTAGCGCTGAAAAGTGGCTTATGTGAAAAATGAGCGTTTCAGAGCGATTGGAGGCTGTTTTAGCACTGTACAGTCGCCTAAGGCTGAAAAGTGGCTTATGTGAAAAATGAGCGTTTCAGAGCGAGAGCAGCCTGTTTTTGCACTAAGCTGCATTTCACTGAAAAAAGGTCTTTCAAACAGGTTTACTAGCCTGAACTGGTTGAATTTGGATCTTCTTCATGGCAAAGGAGTTTTTACCTGGAATTTCATTCATTAAAGGTGAAAAGTGGCTTATGTCAAAAATGAGCGTTTCAGAGCGATTGGAGGCTGTTTTAGCGCTGAAAAGTGGCTTATGTGAAAAATGAGCGTTTCAGAGCGAGAGCAGCCTGTTTTTGCACTAAGCTGCATTTCACTGAAAAAAGGTCTTTCAAACAGGTTTACTAGCCTGAACTGGTTGAATTTGGATCTTCTTCATGGCAAAGGAGTTTTTACCTGGAATTTCATTCATTAAAGGTGAAAAGTGGCTTATGTCAAAAATGAGCGTTTCAGAGCGATTGGAGGCTGTTTTAGCGCTGAAAAGTGGCTTATGTGAAAAATGAGCGTTTCAGAGCGATTGGAGGCTGTTTTAGCACTGTACAGTCGCCTAAGGCTGAAAAGTGGCTTATGTGAAAAATGAGCGTTTCAGAGCGAGAGCAGCCTGTTTTTGCACTAAGCTGCATTTCACTGAAAAAAGGTCTTTCAAACAGGTTTAATAGCCTGAACTGGTTGAATTTGGATGTTATTCATGGCAAAGGAGTTTTTACCTGGAATTTCATTCATTAAAGGTGAAAAGTGGCTTATGTCAAAAATTAGCGTTTCAGAGCGATTGGAGGCTGTTTTAGCGCTGAAAAGTGGCTTATGTGAAAAATGAGCGTTTCAGAGCGAGAGCAGCCTGTTTTTGCACTAAGCTGCATTTCACTGAAAAAAGGTCTTTCAAACAGGTTTACTAGCCTGAACTGGTTGAATTTGGATCTTCTTCATGGCAAAGGAGTTTTTACCTGGAATTTCATTCATTAAAGGTGAAAAGTGGCTTATGTGAAAAATGAGCGTTTCAGAGCGATTGGAGGCTGTTTTAGCGCTGAAAAGTGGCTTATGTGAAAAATGAGCGTTTCAGAGCGAGAGCAGCCTGTTTTTGCACTAAGCTGCATTTCACTGAAAAAAGGTCTTTCAAACAGGTTTACTAGCCTGAACTGGTTGAATTTGGATCTTCTTCATGGCAAAGGAGTTTTTACCTGGAATTTCATTCATTAAAGGTGAAAAGTGGCTTGTGTCAAAAATGAGCGTTTCAGAGCGATTGGAGGCTGTTTTAGCGCTGAAAAGTGGCTTATGTGAAAAATGAGCGTTTCAGAGCGAGAGCAGCCTGTTTTTGCACTAAGCTGCATTTCACTGAAAAAAGGTCTTTCAAACAGGTTTACTAGCCTGAACTGGTTGAATTTGGATCTTCTTCATGGCAAAGGAGTTTTTACCTGGAATTTCATTCATTAAAGGTGAAAAGTGGCTTATGTCAAAAATGAGCGTTTCAGAGCGATTGGAGGCTGTTTTAGCGCTGAAAAGTGGCTTATGTGAAAAATGAGCGTTTCAGAGCGATTGGAGGCTGTTTTAGCACTGTACAGTCGCCTAAGGCTGAAAAGTGGCTTATGTGAAAAATGAGCGTTTCAGAGCGAGAGCAGCCTGTTTTTGCACTAAGCTGCATTTCACTGAAAAAAGGTCTTTCAAACAGGTTTACTAGCCTGAACTGGTTGAATTTGGATCTTCTTCATGGCAAAGGAGTTTTTACCTGGAATTTCATTCATTAAAGGTGAAAAGTGGCTTATGTGAAAAATGAGCGTTTCAGAGCGATTGGAGGCTGTTTTAGCACTGTACAGTCGCCTAAGGCTGAAAAGTGGCTTATGTGAAAAATGAGCGTTTCAGAGCGAGAGCAGCCTGTTTTTGCACTAAGCTGCATTTCACTGAAAAAAGGTCTTTCAAACAGGTTTAATAGCCTGAACTGGTTGAATTTGGATGTTATTCATGGCAAAGGAGTTTTTACCTGGAATTTCATTCATTAAAGGTGAAAAGTGGGTTATGTCAAAAATGAGCGTTTCAAAGCGATAGGAGGCTGTTTTAGCACTGTACAGTCTCCTAAGGCTGAAAAGTGGCTTATGTGAAAAATGAGCGTTTCAGAGCGAGAGCAGCCTGTTTTTGCACTAAGCTGCATTTCACTGAAAAAAGGTCTTTCAAACAGGTTTACTAGCCTGAACTGGTTGAATTTGGATCTTCTTCATGGCAAAGGAGTTTTTACCTGGAATTTCATTCATTAAAGGTGAAAAGTGGCTTATGTGAAAAATGAGCGTTTCAGAGCGATTGGAGGCTGTTTTAGCACTGTACAGTCGCCTAAGGCTGAAAAGTGGCTTATGTGAAAAATGAGCGTTTCAGAGCGAGAGCAGCCTGTTTTTGCACTAAGCTGCATTTCACTGAAAAAAGGTCTTTCAAACAGGTTTAATAGCCTGAACTGGTTGAATTTGGATGTTATTCATGGCAAAGGAGTTTTTACCTGGAATTTCATTCATTAAAGGTGAAAAGTGGGTTATGTCAAAAATGAGCGTTTCAGAGCGATAGGAGGCTGTTTTAGCACTGTACAGTCTCCTAAGGCTGAAAAGTGGCTTATGTGAAAAATGAGCGTTTCAGAGCGAGAGCAGCCTGTTTTTGCACTAAGCTGCATTTCACTGAAAAAAGGTCTTTCAAACAGGTTTACTAGCCTGAACTGGTTGAATTTGGATCTTCTTCATGGCAAATGAGTTTTTACCTGGAATTTAATTCATTAAGGCTGAAAAGTGGGTTATGTCAAAAATGAGCGTTTCAGAGCGATAGGAGGCTGTTTTAGCACTGTACAGTCTCCTAAGGCTGAAAAGTGGCTTATGTGAAAAATGAGCGTTTCAGAGCGAGAGCAGCCTGTTTTTGCACTAAGCTGCATTTCACTGAAAAAAGGTCTTTCAACCAGGTTTACTAGCCTGAACTGGTTGAATTTGGATCTTCTTCATGGCAAAGGAGTTTTTACCTGGAATTTCATTCATTAAAGGTGAAAAGTGGCTTATGTCAAAAATGAGCGTTTCAGAGCGATTGGAGGCTGTTTTAGCGCTGAAAAGTGGCTTATGTGAAAAATGAGCGTTTCAGAGCGAGAGCAGCCTGTTTTTGCACTAAGCTGCATTTCACTGAAAAAAGGTCTTTCAAACAGGTTTACTAGCCTGAACTGGTTGAATTTGGATCTTCTTCATGGCAAAGGAGTTTTTACCTGGAATTTCATTCATTAAAGGTGAAAAGTGGCTTATGTCAAAAATGAGCGTTTCAGAGCGATTGGAGGCTGTTTTAGCGCTGAAAAGTGGCTTATGTGAAAAATGAGCGTTTCAGAGCGATTGGAGGCTGTTTTAGCACTGTACAGTCGCCTAAGGCTGAAAAGTGGCTTATGTGAAAAATGAGCGTTTCAGAGCGAGAGCAGCCTGTTTTTGCACTAAGCTGCATTTCACTGAAAAAAGGTCTTTCAAACAGGTTTACTAGCCTGAACTGGTTGAATTTGGATCTTCTTCATGGCAAAGGAGTTTTTACCTGGAATTTCATTCATTAAAGGTGAAAAGTGGCTTATGTCAAAAATGAGCGTTTCAGAGCGATTGGAGGCTGTTTTAGCGCTGAAAAGTGGCTTATGTGAAAAATGAGCGTTTCAGAGCGAGAGCAGCCTGTTTTTGCACTAAGCTGCATTTCACTGAAAAAAGGTCTTTCAAACAGGTTTACTAGCCTGAACTGGTTGAATTTGGATCTTCTTCATGGCAAAGGAGTTTTTACCTGGAATTTCATTCATTAAAGGTGAAAAGTGGCTTATGTCAAAAATGAGCGTTTCAGAGCGATTGGAGGCTGTTTTAGCGCTGAAAAGTGGCTTATGTGAAAAATGAGCGTTTCAGAGCGATTGGAGGCTGTTTTAGCACTGTACAGTCGCCTAAGGCTGAAAAGTGGCTTATGTGAAAAATGAGCGTTTCAGAGCGAGAGCAGCCTGTTTTTGCACTAAGCTGCATTTCACTGAAAAAAGGTCTTTCAAACAGGTTTACTAGCCTGAACTGGTTGAATTTGGATCTTCTTCATGGCAAAGGAGTTTTTACCTGGAATTTCATTCATTAAAGGTGAAAAGTGGCTTATGTCAAAAATGAGCGTTTCAGAGCGATTGGAGGCTGTTTTAGCGCTGAAAAGTGGCTTATGTGAAAAATGAGCGTTTCAGAGCGAGAGCAGCCTGTTTTTGCACTAAGCTGCATTTCACTGAAAAAAGGTCTTTCAAACAGGTTTACTAGCCTGAACTGGTTGAATTTGGATCTTCTTCATGGCAAAGGAGTTTTTACCTGGAATTTCATTCATTAAAGGTGAAAAGTGGCTTATGTCAAAAATGAGCGTTTCAGAGCGATTGGAGGCTGTTTTAGCGCTGAAAAGTGGCTTATGTGAAAAATGAGCGTTTCAGAGCGATTGGAGGCTGTTTTAGCACTGTACAGTCGCCTAAGGCTGAAAAGTGGCTTATGTGAAAAATGAGCGTTTCAGAGCGAGAGCAGCCTGTTTTTGCACTAAGCTGCATTTCACTGAAAAAAGGTCTTTCAAACAGGTTTACTAGCCTGAACTGGTTGAATTTGGATCTTCTTCATGGCAAAGGAGTTTTTACCTGGAATTTCATTCATTAAAGGTGAAAAGTGGCTTATGTCAAAAATGAGCGTTTCAGAGCGATTGGAGGCTGTTTTAGCGCTGAAAAGTGGCTTATGTGAAAAATGAGCGTTTCAGAGCGAGAGCAGCCTGTTTTTGCACTAAGCTGCATTTCACTGAAAAAAGGTCTTTCAAACAGGTTTACTAGCCTGAACTGGTTGAATTTGGATCTTCTTCATGGCAAAGGAGTTTTTACCTGGAATTTCATTCATTAAAGGTGAAAAGTGGCTTATGTCAAAAATGAGCGTTTCAGAGCGATTGGAGGCTGTTTTAGCGCTGAAAAGTGGCTTATGTGAAAAATGAGCGTTTCAGAGCGATTGGAGGCTGTTTTAGCACTGTACAGTCGCCTAAGGCTGAAAAGTGGCTTATGTGAAAAATGAGCGTTTCAGAGCGAGAGCAGCCTGTTTTTGCACTAAGCTGCATTTCACTGAAAAAAGGTCTTTCAAACAGGTTTAATAGCCTGAACTGGTTGAATTTGGATGTTATTCATGGCAAAGGAGTTTTTACCTGGAATTTCATTCATTAAAGGTGAAAAGTGGCTTATGTCAAAAATTAGCGTTTCAGAGCGATTGGAGGCTGTTTTAGCGCTGAAAAGTGGCTTATGTGAAAAATGAGCGTTTCAGAGCGAGAGCAGCCTGTTTTTGCACTAAGCTGCATTTCACTGAAAAAAGGTCTTTCAAACAGGTTTACTAGCCTGAACTGGTTGAATTTGGATCTTCTTCATGGCAAAGGAGTTTTTACCTGGAATTTCATTCATTAAAGGTGAAAAGTGGCTTATGTGAAAAATGAGCGTTTCAGAGCGATTGGAGGCTGTTTTAGCGCTGAAAAGTGGCTTATGTGAAAAATGAGCGTTTCAGAGCGAGAGCAGCCTGTTTTTGCACTAAGCTGCATTTCACTGAAAAAAGGTCTTTCAAACAGGTTTACTAGCCTGAACTGGTTGAATTTGGATCTTCTTCATGGCAAAGGAGTTTTTACCTGGAATTTCATTCATTAAAGGTGAAAAGTGGCTTGTGTCAAAAATGAGCGTTTCAGAGCGATTGGAGGCTGTTTTAGCGCTGAAAAGTGGCTTATGTGAAAAATGAGCGTTTCAGAGCGAGAGCAGCCTGTTTTTGCACTAAGCTGCATTTCACTGAAAAAAGGTCTTTCAAACAGGTTTACTAGCCTGAACTGGTTGAATTTGGATCTTCTTCATGGCAAAGGAGTTTTTACCTGGAATTTCATTCATTAAAGGTGAAAAGTGGCTTATGTCAAAAATGAGCGTTTCAGAGCGATTGGAGGCTGTTTTAGCGCTGAAAAGTGGCTTATGTGAAAAATGAGCGTTTCAGAGCGATTGGAGGCTGTTTTAGCACTGTACAGTCGCCTAAGGCTGAAAAGTGGCTTATGTGAAAAATGAGCGTTTCAGAGCGAGAGCAGCCTGTTTTTGCACTAAGCTGCATTTCACTGAAAAAAGGTCTTTCAAACAGGTTTACTAGCCTGAACTGGTTGAATTTGGATCTTCTTCATGGCAAAGGAGTTTTTACCTGGAATTTCATTCATTAAAGGTGAAAAGTGGCTTATGTGAAAAATGAGCGTTTCAGAGCGATTGGAGGCTGTTTTAGCACTGTACAGTCGCCTAAGGCTGAAAAGTGGCTTATGTGAAAAATGAGCGTTTCAGAGCGAGAGCAGCCTGTTTTTGCACTAAGCTGCATTTCACTGAAAAAAGGTCTTTCAAACAGGTTTAATAGCCTGAACTGGTTGAATTTGGATGTTATTCATGGCAAAGGAGTTTTTACCTGGAATTTCATTCATTAAAGGTGAAAAGTGGGTTATGTCAAAAATGAGCGTTTCAAAGCGATAGGAGGCTGTTTTAGCACTGTACAGTCTCCTAAGGCTGAAAAGTGGCTTATGTGAAAAATGAGCGTTTCAGAGCGAGAGCAGCCTGTTTTTGCACTAAGCTGCATTTCACTGAAAAAAGGTCTTTCAAACAGGTTTACTAGCCTGAACTGGTTGAATTTGGATCTTCTTCATGGCAAAGGAGTTTTTACCTGGAATTTCATTCATTAAAGGTGAAAAGTGGCTTATGTCAAAAATGAGCGTTTCAGAGCGATTGGAGGCTGTTTTAGCGCTGAAAAGTGGCTTATGTGAAAAATGAGCGTTTCAGAGCGATTGGAGGCTGTTTTAGCACTGTACAGTCGCCTAAGGCTGAAAAGTGGCTTATGTGAAAAATGAGCGTTTCAGAGCGAGAGCAGCCTGTTTTTGCACTAAGCTGCATTTCACTGAAAAAAGGTCTTTCAAACAGGTTTAATAGCCTGAACTGGTTGAATTTGGATGTTATTCATGGCAAAGGAGTTTTTACCTGGAATTTCATTCATTAAAGGTGAAAAGTGGGTTATGTCAAAAATGAGCGTTTCAGAGCGATAGGAGGCTGTTTTAGCACTGTACAGTCGCCTAAGGCTGAAAAGTGGCTTATGTGAAAAATGAGCGTTTCAGAGCGAGAGCAGCCTGTTTTTGCACTAAGCTGCATTTCACTGAAAAAAGGTCTTTCAAACAGGTTTACTAGCCTGAACTGGTTGAATTTGGATCTTCTTCATGGCAAATGAGTTTTTACCTGGAATTTAATTCATTAAGGCTGAAAAGTGGGTTATGTCAAAAATGAGCGTTTCAGAGCGATAGGAGGCTGTTTTAGCACTGTACAGTCTCCTAAGGCTGAAAAGTGGCTTATGTGAAAAATGAGCGTTTCAGAGCGAGAGCAGCCTGTTTTTGCACTAAGCTGCATTTCACTGAAAAAAGGTCTTTCAACCAGGTTTACTAGCCTGAACTGGTTGAATTTGGATCTTCTTCATGGCAAAGGAGTTTTTACCTGGAATTTCATTCATTAAAGGTGAAAAGTGGCTTATGTCAAAAATGAGCGTTTCAGAGCGATTGGAGGCTGTTTTAGCGCTGAAAAGTGGCTTATGTGAAAAATGAGCGTTTCAGAGCGAGAGCAGCCTGTTTTTGCACTAAGCTGCATTTCACTGAAAAAAGGTCTTTCAAACAGGTTTACTAGCCTGAACTGGTTGAATTTGGATCTTCTTCATGGCAAAGGAGTTTTTACCTGGAATTTCATTCATTAAAGGTGAAAAGTGGCTTATGTCAAAAATGAGCGTTTCAGAGCGATTAGAGGCTGTTTTAGCGCTGAAAAGTGGCTTATGTGAAAAATGAGCGTTTCAGAGCGATTGGAGGCTGTTTTAGCACTGTACAGTCGCCTAAGGCTGAAAAGTGGCTTATGTGAAAAATGAGCGTTTCAGAGCGAGAGCAGCCTGTTTTTGCACTAAGCTGCATTTCACTGAAAAAAGGTCTTTCAAACAGGTTTACTAGCCTGAACTGGTTGAATTTGGATCTTCTTCATGGCAAAGGAGTTTTTACCTGGAATTTCATTCATTAAAGGTGAAAAGTGGCTTATGTCAAAAATGAGCGTTTCAGAGCGATTGGAGGCTGTTTTAGCGCTGAAAAGTGGCTTATGTGAAAAATGAGCGTTTCAGAGCGAGAGCAGCCTGTTTTTGCACTAAGCTGCATTTCACTGAAAAAAGGTCTTTCAAACAGGTTTACTAGCCTGAACTGGTTGAATTTGGATCTTCTTCATGGCAAAGGAGTTTTTACCTGGAATTTCATTCATTAAAGGTGAAAAGTGGCTTATGTCAAAAATGAGCGTTTCAGAGCGATTGGAGGCTGTTTTAGCGCTGAAAAGTGGCTTATGTGAAAAATGAGCGTTTCAGAGCGATTGGAGGCTGTTTTAGCACTGTACAGTCGCCTAAGGCTGAAAAGTGGCTTATGTGAAAAATGAGCGTTTCAGAGCGAGAGCAGCCTGTTTTTGCACTAAGCTGCATTTCACTGAAAAAAGGTCTTTCAAACAGGTTTAATAGCCTGAACTGGTTGAATTTGGATGTTATTCATGGCAAAGGAGTTTTTACCTGGAATTTCATTCATTAAAGGTGAAAAGTGGGTTATGTCAAAAATGAGCGTTTCAGAGCAATAGGAGGCTGTTTTAGCACTGTACAGTCTCCTAAGGCTGAAAAGTGGCTTATGTGAAAAATGAGCGTTTCAGAGCGAGAGCAGCCTGTTTTTGCACTAAGCTGCATTTCACTGAAAAAAGGTCTTTCAACCAGGTTTACTAGCCTGAACTGGATGAATTTGGATCTTCTTCATGGCAAAGGAGTTTTTACCTGGAATTTCATTCATTAAAGGTGAAAAGTGGCTTATGTCAAAAATGAGCGTTTCAGAGCGATTGGAGGCTGTTTTAGCGCTGAAAAGTGGCTTATGTGAAAAATGAGCGTTTCAGAGCGAGAGCAGCCTGTTTTTGCACTAAGCTGCATTTCACTGAAAAAAGGTCTTTCAAACAGGTTTACTAGCCTGAACTGGTTGAATTTGGATCTTCTTCATGGCAAAGGAGTTTTTACCTGGAATTTCATTCATTAAAGGTGAAAAGTGGCTTATGTCAAAAATGAGCGTTTCAGAGCGATTGGAGGCTGTTTTAGCGCTGAAAAGTGGCTTATGTGAAAAATGAGCGTTTCAGAGCGAGAGCAGCCTGTTTTTGCACTAAGCTGCATTTCACTGAAAAAAGGTCTTTCAAACAGGTTTACTAGCCTGAACTGGTTGAATTTGGATCTTCTTCATGGCAAAGGAGTTTTTACCTGGAATTTCATTCATTAAAGGTGAAAAGTGGCTTATGTCAAAAATGAGCGTTTCAGAGCGATTGGAGGCTGTTTTAGCGCTGAAAAGTGGCTTATGTGAAAAATGAGCGTTTCAGAGCGATTGGAGGCTGTTTTAGCACTGTACAGTCGCCTAAGGCTGAAAAGTGGCTTATGTGAAAAATGAGCGTTTCAGAGCGAGAGCAGCCTGTTTTTGCACTAAGCTGCATTTCACTGAAAAAAGGTCTTTCAAACAGGTTTACTAGCCTGAACTGGTTGAATTTGGATCTTCTTCATGGCAAAGGAGTTTTTACCTGGAATTTCATTCATTAAAGGTGAAAAGTGGCTTATGTCAAAAATGAGCGTTTCAGAGCGATTGGAGGCTGTTTTAGCGCTGAAAAGTGGCTTATGTGAAAAATGAGCGTTTCAGAGCGATTGGAGGCTGTTTTAGCACTGTACAGTCGCCTAAGGCTGAAAAGTGGCTTATGTGAAAAATGAGCGTTTCAGAGCGAGAGCAGCCTGTTTTTGCACTAAGCTGCATTTCACTGAAAAAAGGTCTTTCAAACAGGTTTAATAGCCTGAACTGGTTGAATTTGGATGTTATTCATGGCAAAGGAGTTTTTACCTGGAATTTCATTCATTAAAGGTGAAAAGTGGCTTATGTCAAAAATTAGCGTTTCAGAGCGATTGGAGGCTGTTTTAGCGCTGAAAAGTGGCTTATGTGAAAAATGAGCGTTTCAGAGCGAGAGCAGCCTGTTTTTGCACTAAGCTGCATTTCACTGAAAAAAGGTCTTTCAAACAGGTTTACTAGCCTGAACTGGTTGAATTTGGATCTTCTTCATGGCAAAGGAGTTTTTACCTGGAATTTCATTCATTAAAGGTGAAAAGTGGCTTATGTCAAAAATGAGCGTTTCAGAGCGATTGGAGGCTGTTTTAGCGCTGAAAAGTGGCTTATGTGAAAAATGAGCGTTTCAGAGCGAGAGCAGCCTGTTTTTGCACTAAGCTGCATTTCACTGAAAAAAGGTCTTTCAAACAGGTTTACTAGCCTGAACTGGTTGAATTTGGATCTTCTTCATGGCAAAGGAGTTTTTACCTGGAATTTCATTCATTAAAGGTGAAAAGTGGCTTATGTCAAAAATGAGCGTTTCAGAGCGATTGGAGGCTGTTTTAGCGCTGAAAAGTGGCTTATGTGAAAAATGAGCGTTTCTGAGCGAGAGCAGCCTGTTTTTGCACTAAGCTGCATTTCACTGAAAAAAGGTCTTTCAAACAGGTTTACTAGCCTGAACTGGTTGAATTTGGATCTTCTTCATGGCAAAGGAGTTTTTACCTGGAATTTCATTCATTAAAGGTGAAAAGTGGCTTATGTCAAAAATGAGCGTTTCAGAGCGATTGGAGGCTGTTTTCGCACTGTACAGTCGCCTAAGGCTGAAAAGTGGCTTATGTGAAAAATGAGCGTTTCTGAGCGAGAGCAGCCTGTTTTTGCACTAAGCTGCATTTCACTGAAAAAAGGTCTTTCAAACAGGTTTAATAGCCTGAACTGGTTGAATTTGGATGTTATTCATGGCAAAGGAGTTTTTACCTGGAATTTCATTCATTAAAGGTGAAAAGTGGGTTATGTCAAAAATGAGCGTTTCAGAGCGATAGGAGGCTGTTTTAGCACTGTACAGTCTCCTAAGGCTGAAAAGTGGCTTATGTGAAAAATGAGCGTTTCTGAGCGAGAGCAGCCTGTTTTTGCACTAAGCTGCATTTCACTGAAAAAAGGTCTTTCAAACAGGTTTACTAGCCTGAACTGGTTGAATTTGGATCTTCTTCATGGCAAAGGAGTTTTTACCTGGAATTTCATTCATTAAAGGTGAAAAGTGGCTTATGTCAAAAATGAGCGTTTCAGAGCGATTGGAGGCTGTTTTAGCGCTGAAAAGTGGCTTATGTGAAAAATGAGCGTTTCAGAGCGAGAGCAGCCTGTTTTTGCACTAAGCTGCATTTCACTGAAAAAAGGTCTTTCAAACAGGTTTACTAGCCTGAACTGGTTGAATTTGGATCTTCTTCATGGCAAAGGAGTTTTTACCTGGAATTTCATTCATTAAAGGTGAAAAGTGGCTTATGTCAAAAATGAGCGTTTCAGAGCGATTGGAGGCTGTTTTAGCGCTGAAAAGTGGCTTATGTGAAAAATGAGCGTTTCAGAGCGATTGGAGGCTGTTTTAGCACTGTACAGTCGCCTAAGGCTGAAAAGTGGCTTATGTGAAAAATGAGCGTTTCAGAGCGAGAGCAGCCTGTTTTTGCACTAAGCTGCATTTCACTGAAAAAAGGTCTTTCAAACAGGTTTACTAGCCTGAACTGGTTGAATTTGGATCTTCTTCATGGCAAAGGAGTTTTTACCTGGAATTTCATTCATTAAAGGTGAAAAGTGGCTTATGTCAAAAATGAGCGTTTCAGAGCGATTGGAGGCTGTTTTAGCGCTGAAAAGTGGCTTATGTGAAAAATGAGCGTTTCAGAGCGATTGGAGGCTGTTTTAGCACTGTACAGTCGCCTAAGGCTGAAAAGTGGCTTATGTGAAAAATGAGCGTTTCAGAGCGAGAGCAGCCTGTTTTTGCACTAAGCTGCATTTCACTGAAAAAAGGTCTTTCAAACAGGTTTAATAGCCTGAACTGGTTGAATTTGGATGTTATTCATGGCAAAGGAGTTTTTACCTGGAATTTCATTCATTAAAGGTGAAAAGTGGCTTATGTCAAAAATTAGCGTTTCAGAGCGATTGGAGGCTGTTTTAGCGCTGAAAAGTGGCTTATGTGAAAAATGAGCGTTTCAGAGCGAGAGCAGCCTGTTTTTGCACTAAGCTGCATTTCACTGAAAAAAGGTCTTTCAAACAGGTTTACTAGCCTGAACTGGTTGAATTTGGATCTTCTTCATGGCAAAGGAGTTTTTACCTGGAATTTCATTCATTAAAGGTGAAAAGTGGCTTATGTCAAAAATGAGCGTTTCAGAGCGATTGGAGGCTGTTTTAGCGCTGAAAAGTGGCTTATGTGAAAAATGAGCGTTTCAGAGCGAGAGCAGCCTGTTTTTGCACTAAGCTGCATTTCACTGAAAAAAGGTCTTTCAAACAGGTTTACTAGCCTGAACTGGTTGAATTTGGATCTTCTTCATGGCAAAGGAGTTTTTACCTGGAATTTCATTCATTAAAGGTGAAAAGTGGCTTATGTCAAAAATGAGCGTTTCAGAGCGATTGGAGGCTGTTTTAGCGCTGAAAAGTGGCTTATGTGAAAAATGAGCGTTTCTGAGCGAGAGCAGCCTGTTTTTGCACTAAGCTGCATTTCACTGAAAAAAGGTCTTTCAAACAGGTTTACTAGCCTGAACTGGTTGAATTTGGATCTTCTTCATGGCAAAGGAGTTTTTACCTGGAATTTCATTCATTAAAGGTGAAAAGTGGCTTATGTCAAAAATGAGCGTTTCAGAGCGATTGGAGGCTGTTTTCGCACTGTACAGTCGCCTAAGGCTGAAAAGTGGCTTATGTGAAAAATGAGCGTTTCTGAGCGAGAGCAGCCTGTTTTTGCACTAAGCTGCATTTCACTGAAAAAAGGTCTTTCAAACAGGTTTAATAGCCTGAACTGGTTGAATTTGGATGTTATTCATGGCAAAGGAGTTTTTACCTGGAATTTCATTCATTAAAGGTGAAAAGTGGGTTATGTCAAAAATGAGCGTTTCAGAGCGATAGGAGGCTGTTTTAGCACTGTACAGTCTCCTAAGGCTGAAAAGTGGCTTATGTGAAAAATGAGCGTTTCTGAGCGAGAGCAGCCTGTTTTTGCACTAAGCTGCATTTCACTGAAAAAAGGTCTTTCAAACAGGTTTACTAGCCTGAACTGGTTGAATTTGGATCTTCTTCATGGCAAAGGAGTTTTTACCTGGAATTTCATTCATTAAAGGTGAAAAGTGGCTTATGTCAAAAATGAGCGTTTCAGAGCGATTGGAGGCTGTTTTAGCGCTGAAAAGTGGCTTATGTGAAAAATGAGCGTTTCAGAGCGAGAGCAGCCTGTTTTTGCACTAAGCTGCATTTCACTGAAAAAAGGTCTTTCAAACAGGTTTACTAGCCTGAACTGGTTGAATTTGGATCTTCTTCATGGCAAAGGAGTTTTTACCTGGAATTTCATTCATTAAAGGTGAAAAGTGGCTTATGTCAAAAATGAGCGTTTCAGAGCGATTGGAGGCTGTTTTAGCACTGTACAGTCGCCTAAGGCTGAAAAGTGGCTTATGTGAAAAATGAGCGTTTCAGAGCGAGAGCAGCCTGTTTTTGCACTAAGCTGCATTTCACTGAAAAAAGGTCTTTCAACCAGGTTTACTAGCCTGAACTGGATGAATTTGGATCTTCTTCATGGCAAAGGAGTTTTTACCTGGAATTTCATTCATTAAAGGTGAAAAGTGGCTTATGTCAAAAATGAGCGTTTCAGAGCGATTGGAGGCTGTTTTAGCGCTGAAAAGTGGCTTATGTGAAAAATGAGCGTTTCAGAGCGAGAGCAGCCTGTTTTTGCACTAAGCTGCATTTCACTGAAAAAAGGTCTTTCAAACAGGTTTACTAGCCTGAACTGGTTGAATTTGGATCTTCTTCATGGCAAATGAGTTTTTACCTGGAATTTAATTCATTAAGGCTGAAAAGTGGGTTATGTCAAAAATGAGCGTTTCAGAGCGATAGGAGGCTGTTTTAGCACTGTACAGTCGCCTAAGGCTGAAAAGTGGCTTATGTCAAAAATGAGCGTTTCAGAGCGATTGGAGGCTGTTTTAGCGCTGAAAAGTGGCTTATGTGAAAAATGAGCGTTTCAGAGCGAGAGCAGCCTGTTTTTGCACTAAGCTGCATTTCACTGAAAAAAGGTCTTTCAAACAGGTTTACTAGCCTGAACTGGTTGAATTTGGATCTTCTTCATGGCAAAGGAGTTTTTACCTGGAATTTCATTCATTAAAGGTGAAAAGTGGCTTATGTCAAAAATGAGCGTTTCAGAGCGATTGGAGGCTGTTTTAGCGCTGAAAAGTGGCTTATGTGAAAAATGAGCGTTTCAGAGCGAGAGCAGCCTGTTTTTGCACTAAGCTGCATTTCACTGAAAAAAGGTCTTTCAAACAGGTTTACTAGCCTGAACTGGTTGAATTTGGATCTTCTTCATGGCAAAGGAGTTTTTACCTGGAATTTCATTCATTAAAGGTGAAAAGTGGCTTATGTCAAAAATGAGCGTTTCAGAGCGATTGGAGGCTGTTTTAGCGCTGAAAAGTGGCTTATGTGAAAAATGAGCGTTTCAGAGCGATTGGAGGCTGTTTTAGCACTGTACAGTCGCCTAAGGCTGAAAAGTGGCTTATGTGAAAAATGAGCGTTTCAGAGCGAGAGCAGCCTGTTTTTGCACTAAGCTGCATTTCACTGAAAAAAGGTCTTTCAAACAGGTTTAATAGCCTGAACTGGTTGAATTTGGATGTTATTCATGGCAAAGGAGTTTTTACCTGGAATTTCATTCATTAAAGGTGAAAAGTGGGTTATGTCAAAAATGAGCGTTTCAGAGCGATAGGAGGCTGTTTTAGCACTGTACAGTCTCCTAAGGCTGAAAAGTGGCTTATGTGAAAAATGAGCGTTTCAGAGCGAGAGCAGCCTGTTTTTGCACTAAGCTGCATTTCACTGAAAAAAGGTCTTTCAACCAGGTTTACTAGCCTGAACTGGATGAATTTGGATCTTCTTCATGGCAAAGGAGTTTTTACCTGGAATTTCATTCATTAAAGGTGAAAAGTGGCTTATGTCAAAAATGAGCGTTTCAGAGCGATTGGAGGCTGTTTTAGCGCTGAAAAGTGGCTTATGTGAAAAATGAGCGTTTCAGAGCGAGAGCAGCCTGTTTTTGCACTAAGCTGCATTTCACTGAAAAAAGGTCTTTCAAACAGGTTTAATAGCCTGAACTGGTTGAATTTGGATGTTATTCATGGCAAAGGAGTTTTTACCTGGAATTTCATTCATTAAAGGTGAAAAGTGGGTTATGTCAAAAATGAGCGTTTCAGAGCGATAGGAGGCTGTTTTAGCACTGTACAGTCTCCTAAGGCTGAAAAGTGGCTTATGTGAAAAATGAGCGTTTCAGAGCGAGAGCAGCCTGTTTTTGCACTAAGCTGCATTTCACTGAAAAAAGGTCTTTCAAACAGGTTTACTAGCCTGAACTGGTTGAATTTGGATCTTCTTCATGGCAAAGGAGTTTTTACCTGGAATTTCATTCATTAAAGGTGAAAAGTGGCTTATGTCAAAAATGAGCGTTTCAGAGCGATTGGAGGCTGTTTTAGCGCTGAAAAGTGGCTTATGTGAAAAATGAGCGTTTCAGAGCGAGAGCAGCCTGTTTTTGCACTAAGCTGCATTTCACTGAAAAAAGGTCTTTCAAACAGGTTTAATAGCCTGAACTGGTTGAATTTGGATGTTATTCATGGCAAAGGAGTTTTTACCTGGAATTTCATTCATTAAAGGTGAAAAGTGGGTTATGTCAAAAATGAGCGTTTCAGAGCGATAGGAGGCTGTTTTAGCACTGTACAGTCTCCTAAGGCTGAAAAGTGGCTTATGTGAAAAATGAGCGTTTCAGAGCGAGAGCAGCCTGTTTTTGCACTAAGCTGCATTTCACTGAAAAAAGGTCTTTCAAACAGGTTTACTAGCCTGAACTGGTTGAATTTGGATCTTCTTCATGGCAAAGGAGTTTTTACCTGGAATTTCATTCATTAAAGGTGAAAAGTGGCTTATGTGAAAAATGAGCGTTTCAGAGCGATTGGAGGCTGTTTTAGCGCTGAAAAGTGGCTTATGTGAAAAATGAGCGTTTCAGAGCGAGAGCAGCCTGTTTTTGCACTAAGCTGCATTTCACTGAAAAAAGGTCTTTCAAACAGGTTTACTAGCCTGAACTGGTTGAATTTGGATCTTCTTCATGGCAAAGGAGTTTTTACCTGGAATTTCATTCATTAAAGGTGAAAAGTGGCTTGTGTCAAAAATGAGCGTTTCAGAGCGATTGGAGGCTGTTTTAGCGCTGAAAAGTGGCTTATGTGAAAAATGAGCGTTTCAGAGCGAGAGCAGCCTGTTTTTGCACTAAGCTGCATTTCACTGAAAAAAGGTCTTTCAAACAGGTTTACTAGCCTGAACTGGTTGAATTTGGATCTTCTTCATGGCAAAGGAGTTTTTACCTGGAATTTCATTCATTAAAGGTGAAAAGTGGCTTATGTGAAAAATGAGCGTTTCAGAGCGATTGGAGGCTGTTTTAGCACTGTACAGTCGCCTAAGGCTGAAAAGTGGCTTATGTGAAAAATGAGCGTTTCAGAGCGAGAGCAGCCTGTTTTTGCACTAAGCTGCATTTCACTGAAAAAAGGTCTTTCAAACAGGTTTAATAGCCTGAACTGGTTGAATTTGGATGTTATTCATGGCAAAGGAGTTTTTACCTGGAATTTCATTCATTAAAGGTGAAAAGTGGGTTATGTCAAAAATGAGCGTTTCAAAGCGATAGGAGGCTGTTTTAGCACTGTACAGTCTCCTAAGGCTGAAAAGTGGCTTATGTGAAAAATGAGCGTTTCAGAGCGAGAGCAGCCTGTTTTTGCACTAAGCTGCATTTCACTGAAAAAAGGTCTTTCAAACAGGTTTACTAGCCTGAACTGGTTGAATTTGGATCTTCTTCATGGCAAAGGAGTTTTTACCTGGAATTTCATTCATTAAAGGTGAAAAGTGGCTTATGTCAAAAATGAGCGTTTCAGAGCGATTGGAGGCTGTTTTAGCGCTGAAAAGTGGCTTATGTGAAAAATGAGCGTTTCAGAGCGATTGGAGGCTGTTTTAGCACTGTACAGTCGCCTAAGGCTGAAAAGTGGCTTATGTGAAAAATGAGCGTTTCAGAGCGAGAGCAGCCTGTTTTTGCACTAAGCTGCATTTCACTGAAAAAAGGTCTTTCAAACAGGTTTAATAGCCTGAACTGGTTGAATTTGGATGTTATTCATGGCAAAGGAGTTTTTACCTGGAATTTCATTCATTAAAGGTGAAAAGTGGGTTATGTCAAAAATGAGCGTTTCAGAGCGATAGGAGGCTGTTTTAGCACTGTACAGTCTCCTAAGGCTGAAAAGTGGCTTATGTGAAAAATGAGCGTTTCAGAGCGAGAGCAGCCTGTTTTTGCACTAAGCTGCATTTCACTGAAAAAAGGTCTTTCAAACAGGTTTACTAGCCTGAACTGGTTGAATTTGGATCTTCTTCATGGCAAATGAGTTTTTACCTGGAATTTAATTCATTAAGGCTGAAAAGTGGGTTATGTCAAAAATGAGCGTTTCAGAGCGATAGGAGGCTGTTTTAGCACTGTACAGTCTCCTAAGGCTGAAAAGTGGCTTATGTGAAAAATGAGCGTTTCAGAGCGAGAGCAGCCTGTTTTTGCACTAAGCTGCATTTCACTGAAAAAAGGTCTTTCAACCAGGTTTACTAGCCTGAACTGGATGAATTTGGATCTTCTTCATGGCAAAGGAGTTTTTACCTGGAATTTCATTCATTAAAGGTGAAAAGTGGCTTATGTCAAAAATGAGCGTTTCAGAGCGATTGGAGGCTGTTTTAGCGCTGAAAAGTGGCTTATGTGAAAAATGAGCGTTTCAGAGCGAGAGCAGCCTGTTTTTGCACTAAGCTGCATTTCACTGAAAAAAGGTCTTTCAAACAGGTTTACTAGCCTGAACTGGTTGAATTTGGATCTTCTTCATGGCAAAGGAGTTTTTACCTGGAATTTCATTCATTAAAGGTGAAAAGTGGCTTATGTCAAAAATGAGCGTTTCAGAGCGATTGGAGGCTGTTTTAGCGCTGAAAAGTGGCTTATGTGAAAAATGAGCGTTTCAGAGCGATTGGAGGCTGTTTTAGCACTGTACAGTCGCCTAAGGCTGAAAAGTGGCTTATGTGAAAAATGAGCGTTTCAGAGCGAGAGCAGCCTGTTTTTGCACTAAGCTGCATTTCACTGAAAAAAGGTCTTTCAAACAGGTTTACTAGCCTGAACTGGTTGAATTTGGATCTTCTTCATGGCAAAGGAGTTTTTACCTGGAATTTCATTCATTAAAGGTGAAAAGTGGCTTATGTCAAAAATGAGCGTTTCAGAGCGATTGGAGGCTGTTTTAGCGCTGAAAAGTGGCTTATGTGAAAAATGAGCGTTTCAGAGCGATTGGAGGCTGTTTTAGCACTGTACAGTCGCCTAAGGCTGAAAAGTGGCTTATGTGAAAAATGAGCGTTTCAGAGCGAGAGCAGCCTGTTTTTGCACTAAGCTGCATTTCACTGAAAAAAGGTCTTTCAAACAGGTTTACTAGCCTGAACTGGTTGAATTTGGATCTTCTTCATGGCAAAGGAGTTTTTACCTGGAATTTCATTCATTAAAGGTGAAAAGTGGCTTATGTCAAAAATGAGCGTTTCAGAGCGATTGGAGGCTGTTTTAGCGCTGAAAAGTGGCTTATGTGAAAAATGAGCGTTTCAGAGCGAGAGCAGCCTGTTTTTGCACTAAGCTGCATTTCACTGAAAAAAGGTCTTTCAAACAGGTTTACTAGCCTGAACTGGTTGAATTTGGATCTTCTTCATGGCAAAGGAGTTTTTACCTGGAATTTCATTCATTAAAGGTGAAAAGTGGCTTATGTCAAAAATGAGCGTTTCAGAGCGATTGGAGGCTGTTTTAGCGCTGAAAAGTGGCTTATGTGAAAAATGAGCGTTTCAGAGCGATTGGAGGCTGTTTTAGCACTGTACAGTCGCCTAAGGCTGAAAAGTGGCTTATGTGAAAAATGAGCGTTTCAGAGCGAGAGCAGCCTGTTTTTGCACTAAGCTGCATTTCACTGAAAAAAGGTCTTTCAAACAGGTTTACTAGCCTGAACTGGTTGAATTTGGATCTTCTTCATGGCAAAGGAGTTTTTACCTGGAATTTCATTCATTAAAGGTGAAAAGTGGCTTATGTGAAAAATGAGCGTTTCAGAGCGAGAGCAGCCTGTTTTTGCACTAAGCTGCATTTCACTGAAAAAAGGTCTTTCAAACAGGTTTACTAGCCTGAACTGGTTGAATTTGGATCTTCTTCATGGCAAAGGAGTTTTTACCTGGAATTTCATTCATTAAAGGTGAAAAGTGGCTTATGTCAAAAATGAGCGTTTCAGAGCGATTGGAGGCTGTTTTAGCGCTGAAAAGTGGCTTATGTGAAAAATGAGCGTTTCAGAGCGATTGGAGGCTGTTTTAGCACTGTACAGTCGCCTAAGGCTGAAAAGTGGCTTATGTGAAAAATGAGCGTTTCAGAGCGAGAGCAGCCTGTTTTTGCACTAAGCTGCATTTCACTGAAAAAAGGTCTTTCAAACAGGTTTAATAGCCTGAACTGGTTGAATTTGGATGTTATTCATGGCAAAGGAGTTTTTACCTGGAATTTCATTCATTAAAGGTGAAAAGTGGGTTATGTCAAAAATGAGCGTTTCAGAGCAATAGGAGGCTGTTTTAGCACTGTACAGTCTCCTAAGGCTGAAAAGTGGCTTATGTGAAAAATGAGCGTTTCAGAGCGAGAGCAGCCTGTTTTTGCACTAAGCTGCATTTCACTGAAAAAAGGTCTTTCAACCAGGTTTACTAGCCTGAACTGGATGAATTTGGATCTTCTTCATGGCAAAGGAGTTTTTACCTGGAATTTCATTCATTAAAGGTGAAAAGTGGCTTATGTCAAAAATGAGCGTTTCAGAGCGATTGGAGGCTGTTTTAGCGCTGAAAAGTGGCTTATGTGAAAAATGAGCGTTTCAGAGCGAGAGCAGCCTGTTTTTGCACTAAGCTGCATTTCACTGAAAAAAGGTCTTTCAAACAGGTTTACTAGCCTGAACTGGTTGAATTTGGATCTTCTTCATGGCAAAGGAGTTTTTACCTGGAATTTCATTCATTAAAGGTGAAAAGTGGCTTATGTCAAAAATGAGCGTTTCAGAGCGATTGGAGGCTGTTTTAGCGCTGAAAAGTGGCTTATGTGAAAAATGAGCGTTTCAGAGCGATTGGAGGCTGTTTTAGCACTGTACAGTCGCCTAAGGCTGAAAAGTGGCTTATGTGAAAAATGAGCGTTTCAGAGCGAGAGCAGCCTGTTTTTGCACTAAGCTGCATTTCACTGAAAAAAGGTCTTTCAAACAGGTTTACTAGCCTGAACTGGTTGAATTTGGATCTTCTTCATGGCAAAGGAGTTTTTACCTGGAATTTCATTCATTAAAGGTGAAAAGTGGCTTATGTCAAAAATGAGCGTTTCAGAGCGATTGGAGGCTGTTTTAGCGCTGAAAAGTGGCTTATGTGAAAAATGAGCGTTTCAGAGCGATTGGAGGCTGTTTTAGCACTGTACAGTCGCCTAAGGCTGAAAAGTGGCTTATGTGAAAAATGAGCGTTTCAGAGCGAGAGCAGCCTGTTTTTGCACTAAGCTGCATTTCACTGAAAAAAGGTCTTTCAAACAGGTTTACTAGCCTGAACTGGTTGAATTTGGATCTTCTTCATGGCAAAGGAGTTTTTACCTGGAATTTCATTCATTAAAGGTGAAAAGTGGCTTATGTCAAAAATGAGCGTTTCAGAGCGATTGGAGGCTGTTTTAGCGCTGAAAAGTGGCTTATGTGAAAAATGAGCGTTTCAGAGCGAGAGCAGCCTGTTTTTGCACTAAGCTGCATTTCACTGAAAAAAGGTCTTTCAAACAGGTTTACTAGCCTGAACTGGTTGAATTTGGATCTTCTTCATGGCAAAGGAGTTTTTACCTGGAATTTCATTCATTAAAGGTGAAAAGTGGCTTATGTCAAAAATGAGCGTTTCAGAGCGATTGGAGGCTGTTTTAGCGCTGAAAAGTGGCTTATGTGAAAAATGAGCGTTTCAGAGCGATTGGAGGCTGTTTTAGCACTGTACAGTCGCCTAAGGCTGAAAAGTGGCTTATGTGAAAAATGAGCGTTTCAGAGCGAGAGCAGCCTGTTTTTGCACTAAGCTGCATTTCACTGAAAAAAGGTCTTTCAAACAGGTTTACTAGCCTGAACTGGTTGAATTTGGATCTTCTTCATGGCAAAGGAGTTTTTACCTGGAATTTCATTCATTAAAGGTGAAAAGTGGCTTATGTGAAAAATGAGCGTTTCAGAGCGAGAGCAGCCTGTTTTTGCACTAAGCTGCATTTCACTGAAAAAAGGTCTTTCAAACAGGTTTACTAGCCTGAACTGGTTGAATTTGGATCTTCTTCATGGCAAAGGAGTTTTTACCTGGAATTTCATTCATTAAAGGTGAAAAGTGGCTTATGTCAAAAATGAGCGTTTCAGAGCGATTGGAGGCTGTTTTAGCGCTGAAAAGTGGCTTATGTGAAAAATGAGCGTTTCAGAGCGATTGGAGGCTGTTTTAGCACTGTACAGTCGCCTAAGGCTGAAAAGTGGCTTATGTGAAAAATGAGCGTTTCAGAGCGAGAGCAGCCTGTTTTTGCACTAAGCTGCATTTCACTGAAAAAAGGTCTTTCAAACAGGTTTAATAGCCTGAACTGGTTGAATTTGGATGTTATTCATGGCAAAGGAGTTTTTACCTGGAATTTCATTCATTAAAGGTGAAAAGTGGGTTATGTCAAAAATGAGCGTTTCAGAGCAATAGGAGGCTGTTTTAGCACTGTACAGTCTCCTAAGGCTGAAAAGTGGCTTATGTGAAAAATGAGCGTTTCAGAGCGAGAGCAGCCTGTTTTTGCACTAAGCTGCATTTCACTGAAAAAAGGTCTTTCAACCAGGTTTACTAGCCTGAACTGGATGAATTTGGATCTTCTTCATGGCAAAGGAGTTTTTACCTGGAATTTCATTCATTAAAGGTGAAAAGTGGCTTATGTCAAAAATGAGCGTTTCAGAGCGATTGGAGGCTGTTTTAGCGCTGAAAAGTGGCTTATGTGAAAAATGAGCGTTTCAGAGCGAGAGCAGCCTGTTTTTGCACTAAGCTGCATTTCACTGAAAAAAGGTCTTTCAAACAGGTTTACTAGCCTGAACTGGTTGAATTTGGATCTTCTTCATGGCAAAGGAGTTTTTACCTGGAATTTCATTCATTAAAGGTGAAAAGTGGCTTATGTCAAAAATGAGCGTTTCAGAGCGATTGGAGGCTGTTTTAGCGCTGAAAAGTGGCTTATGTGAAAAATGAGCGTTTCAGAGCGAGAGCAGCCTGTTTTTGCACTAAGCTGCATTTCACTGAAAAAAGGTCTTTCAAACAGGTTTACTAGCCTGAACTGGTTGAATTTGGATCTTCTTCATGGCAAAGGAGTTTTTACCTGGAATTTCATTCATTAAAGGTGAAAAGTGGCTTATGTCAAAAATGAGCGTTTCAGAGCGATTGGAGGCTGTTTTAGCGCTGAAAAGTGGCTTATGTGAAAAATGAGCGTTTCAGAGCGATTGGAGGCTGTTTTAGCACTGTACAGTCGCCTAAGGCTGAAAAGTGGCTTATGTGAAAAATGAGCGTTTCAGAGCGAGAGCAGCCTGTTTTTGCACTAAGCTGCATTTCACTGAAAAAAGGTCTTTCAAACAGGTTTACTAGCCTGAACTGGTTGAATTTGGATCTTCTTCATGGCAAAGGAGTTTTTACCTGGAATTTCATTCATTAAAGGTGAAAAGTGGCTTATGTCAAAAATGAGCGTTTCAGAGCGATTGGAGGCTGTTTTAGCGCTGAAAAGTGGCTTATGTGAAAAATGAGCGTTTCAGAGCGATTGGAGGCTGTTTTAGCACTGTACAGTCGCCTAAGGCTGAAAAGTGGCTTATGTGAAAAATGAGCGTTTCAGAGCGAGAGCAGCCTGTTTTTGCACTAAGCTGCATTTCACTGAAAAAAGGTCTTTCAAACAGGTTTAATAGCCTGAACTGGTTGAATTTGGATGTTATTCATGGCAAAGGAGTTTTTACCTGGAATTTCATTCATTAAAGGTGAAAAGTGGCTTATGTCAAAAATTAGCGTTTCAGAGCGATTGGAGGCTGTTTTAGCGCTGAAAAGTGGCTTATGTGAAAAATGAGCGTTTCAGAGCGAGAGCAGCCTGTTTTTGCACTAAGCTGCATTTCACTGAAAAAAGGTCTTTCAAACAGGTTTACTAGCCTGAACTGGTTGAATTTGGATCTTCTTCATGGCAAAGGAGTTTTTACCTGGAATTTCATTCATTAAAGGTGAAAAGTGGCTTATGTCAAAAATGAGCGTTTCAGAGCGATTGGAGGCTGTTTTAGCGCTGAAAAGTGGCTTATGTGAAAAATGAGCGTTTCAGAGCGATTGGAGGCTGTTTTAGCACTGTACAGTCGCCTAAGGCTGAAAAGTGGCTTATGTGAAAAATGAGCGTTTCTGAGCGAGAGCAGCCTGTTTTTGCACTAAGCTGCATTTCACTGAAAAAAGGTCTTTCAAACAGGTTTAATAGCCTGAACTGGTTGAATTTGGATGTTATTCATGGCAAAGGAGTTTTTACCTGGAATTTCATTCATTAAAGGTGAAAAGTGGCTTATGTCAAAAATGAGCGTTTCAGAGCGATTGGAGGCTGTTTTAGCGCTGAAAAGTGGCTTATGTGAAAAATGAGCGTTTCAGAGCGAGAGCAGCCTGTTTTTGCACTAAGCTGCATTTCACTGAAAAAAGGTCTTTCAAACAGGTTTACTAGCCTGAACTGGTTGAATTTGGATCTTCTTCATGGCAAAGGAGTTTTTACCTGGAATTTCATTCATTAAAGGTGAAAAGTGGCTTATGTCAAAAATGAGCGTTTCAGAGCGATTGGAGGCTGTTTTAGCACTGTACAGTCGCCTAAGGCTGAAAAGTGGCTTATGTGAAAAATGAGCGTTTCAGAGCGAGAGCAGCCTGTTTTTGCACTAAGCTGCATTTCACTGAAAAAAGGTCTTTCAAACAGGTTTACTAGCCTGAACTGGTTGAATTTGGATCTTCTTCATGGCAAATGAGTTTTTACCTGGAATTTAATTCATTAAGGCTGAAAAGTGGGTTATGTCAAAAATGAGCGTTTCAGAGCGATAGGAGGCTGTTTTAGCACTGTACAGTCGCCTAAGGCTGAAAAGTGGCTTATGTGAAAAATGAGCGTTTCAGAGCGAGAGGAGGCTGTTTTTGCACTAAGCTGCATTTCACTGAAAAAAGGTCTTTCAACCAGGTTTACTAGCCTGAACTGGATGAATTTGGATCTTCTTCATGGCAAAGGAGTTTTTACCTGGAATTTCATTCATTAAAGGTGAAAAGTGGCTTATGTCAAAAATGAGCGTTTCAGAGCGATTGGAGGCTGTTTTAGCGCTGAAAAGTGGCTTATGTGAAAAATGAGCGTTTCAGAGCGAGAGCAGCCTGTTTTTGCACTAAGCTGCATTTCACTGAAAAAAGGTCTTTCAAACAGGTTTACTAGCCTGAACTGGTTGAATTTGGATCTTCTTCATGGCAAATGAGTTTTTACCTGGAATTTAATTCATTAAGGCTGAAAAGTGGGTTATGTCAAAAATGAGCGTTTCAGAGCGATAGGAGGCTGTTTTAGCACTGTACAGTCGCCTAAGGCTGAAAAGTGGCTTATGTGAAAAATGAGCGTTTCAGAGCGAGAGCAGCCTGTTTTTGCACTAAGCTGCATTTCACTGAAAAAAGGTCTTTCAAACAGGTTTACTAGCCTGAACTGGTTGAATTTGGATCTTCTTCATGGCAAAGGAGTTTTTACCTGGAATTTCATTCATTAAAGGTGAAAAGTGGCTTATGTCAAAAATGAGCGTTTCAGAGCGATTGGAGGCTGTTTTAGCGCTGAAAAGTGGCTTATGTGAAAAATGAGCGTTTCAGAGCGATTGGAGGCTGTTTTAGCACTGTACAGTCGCCTAAGGCTGAAAAGTGGCTTATGTCAAAAATGAGCGTTTCAGAGCGATTGGAGGCTGTTTTAGCGCTGAAAAGTGGCTTATGTGAAAAATGAGCGTTTCAGAGCGATAGGAGGCTGTTTTAGCACTGTACAGTCTCCTAAGGCTGAAAAGTGGCTTATGTGAAAAATGAGCGTTTCAGAGCGATTGGAGGCTGTTTTAGCGCTGAAAAGTGGCTTATGTGAAAAATGAGCGTTTCAGAGCGAGAGCAGCCTGTTTTTGCACTAAGCTGCATTTCACTGAAAAAAGGTCTTTCAAACAGGTTTACTAGCCTGAACTGGTTGAATTTGGATCTTCTTCATGGCAAAGGAGTTTTTACCTGGAATTTCATTCATTAAAGGTGAAAAGTGGCTTATGTCAAAAATGAGCGTTTCAGAGCGATTGGAGGCTGTTTTAGCACTGTACAGTCGCCTAAGGCTGAAAAGTGGCTTATGTGAAAAATGAGCGTTTCAGAGCGAGAGCAGCCTGTTTTTGCACTAAGCTGCATTTCACTGAAAAAAGGTCTTTCAAACAGGTTTACTAGCCTGAACTGGTTGAATTTGGATCTTCTTCATGGCAAATGAGTTTTTACCTGGAATTTAATTCATTAAGGCTGAAAAGTGGGTTATGTCAAAAATGAGCGTTTCAGAGCGATAGGAGGCTGTTTTAGCACTGTACAGTCGCCTAAGGCTGAAAAGTGGCTTATGTGAAAAATGAGCGTTTCAGAGCGAGAGGAGGCTGTTTTTGCACTAAGCTGCATTTCACTGAAAAAAGGTCTTTCAACCAGGTTTACTAGCCTGAACTGGATGAATTTGGATCTTCTTCATGGCAAAGGAGTTTTTACCTGGAATTTCATTCATTAAAGGTGAAAAGTGGCTTATGTCAAAAATTAGCGTTTCAGAGCGATTGGAGGCTGTTTTAGCGCTGAAAAGTGGCTTATGTGAAAAATGAGCGTTTCAGAGCGAGAGCAGCCTGTTTTTGCACTAAGCTGCATTTCACTGAAAAAAGGTCTTTCAAACAGGTTTACTAGCCTGAACTGGTTGAATTTGGATCTTCTTCATGGCAAAGGAGTTTTTACCTGGAATTTCATTCATTAAAGGTGAAAAGTGGCTTATGTCAAAAATGAGCGTTTCAGAGCGATTGGAGGCTGTTTTAGCGCTGAAAAGTGGCTTATGTGAAAAATGAGCGTTTCAGAGCGAGAGCAGCCTGTTTTTGCACTAAGCTGCATTTCACTGAAAAAAGGTCTTTCAAACAGGTTTACTAGCCTGAACTGGTTGAATTTGGATCTTCTTCATGGCAAAGGAGTTTTTACCTGGAATTTCATTCATTAAAGGTGAAAAGTGGCTTATGTCAAAAATGAGCGTTTCAGAGCGATTGGAGGCTGTTTTAGCGCTGAAAAGTGGCTTATGTGAAAAATGAGCGTTTCAGAGCGATTGGAGGCTGTTTTAGCACTGTACAGTCGCCTAAGGCTGAAAAGTGGCTTATGTGAAAAATGAGCGTTTCAGAGCGAGAGCAGCCTGTTTTTGCACTAAGCTGCATTTCACTGAAAAAAGGTCTTTCAAACAGGTTTACTAGCCTGAACTGGTTGAATTTGGATCTTCTTCATGGCAAAGGAGTTTTTACCTGGAATTTCATTCATTAAAGGTGAAAAGTGGCTTATGTCAAAAATGAGCGTTTCAGAGCGATTGGAGGCTGTTTTAGCACTGTACAGTCGCCTAAGGCTGAAAAGTGGCTTATGTGAAAAATGAGCGTTTCAGAGCGAGAGGAGGCTGTTTTTGCACTAAGCTGCATTTCACTGAAAAAAGGTCTTTCAACCAGGTTTACTAGCCTGAACTGGATGAATTTGGATCTTCTTCATGGCAAAGGAGTTTTTACCTGGAATTTCATTCATTAAAGGTGAAAAGTGGCTTATGTCAAAAATTAGCGTTTCAGAGCGATTGGAGGCTGTTTTAGCGCTGAAAAGTGGCTTATGTGAAAAATGAGCGTTTCAGAGCGAGAGCAGCCTGTTTTTGCACTAAGCTGCATTTCACTGAAAAAAGGTCTTTCAAACAGGTTTACTAGCCTGAACTGGTTGAATTTGGATCTTCTTCATGGCAAAGGAGTTTTTACCTGGAATTTCATTCATTAAAGGTGAAAAGTGGCTTATGTCAAAAATGAGCGTTTCAGAGCGATTGGAGGCTGTTTTAGCGCTGAAAAGTGGCTTATGTGAAAAATGAGCGTTTCAGAGCGAGAGCAGCCTGTTTTTGCACTAAGCTGCATTTCACTGAAAAAAGGTCTTTCAAACAGGTTTACTAGCCTGAACTGGTTGAATTTGGATCTTCTTCATGGCAAAGGAGTTTTTACCTGGAATTTCATTCATTAAAGGTGAAAAGTGGCTTATGTCAAAAATGAGCGTTTCAGAGCGATTGGAGGCTGTTTTAGCGCTGAAAAGTGGCTTATGTGAAAAATGAGCGTTTCAGAGCGATTGGAGGCTGTTTTAGCACTGTACAGTCGCCTAAGGCTGAAAAGTGGCTTATGTGAAAAATGAGCGTTTCAGAGCGAGAGCAGCCTGTTTTTGCACTAAGCTGCATTTCACTGAAAAAAGGTCTTTCAAACAGGTTTACTAGCCTGAACTGGTTGAATTTGGATCTTCTTCATGGCAAAGGAGTTTTTACCTGGAATTTCATTCATTAAAGCTGAAAAGTGGCTTATGTCAAAAATGAGCGTTTCAGAGCGATTGGAGGCTGTTTTAGCGCTGAAAAGTGGCTTATGTGAAAAATGAGCGTTTCAGAGCGAGAGCAGCCTGTTTTTGCACTAAGCTGCATTTCACTGAAAAAAGGTCTTTCAAACAGGTTTACTAGCCTGAACTGGTTGAATTTGGATCTTCTTCATGGCAAAGGAGTTTTTACCTGGAATTTCATTCATTAAAGGTGAAAAGTGGCTTATGTCAAAAATGAGCGTTTCAGAGCGATTGGAGGCTGTTTTAGCGCTGAAAAGTGGCTTATGTGAAAAATGAGCGTTTCAGAGCGAGAGCAGCCTGTTTTTGCACTAAGCTGCATTTCACTGAAAAAAGGTCTTTCAAACAGGTTTACTAGCCTGAACTGGTTGAATTTGGATCTTCTTCATGGCAAAGGAGTTTTTACCTGGAATTTCATTCATTAAAGGTGAAAAGTGGCTTATGTCAAAAATGAGCGTTTCAGAGCGATTGGAGGCTGTTTTAGCGCTGAAAAGTGGCTTATGTGAAAAATGAGCGTTTCAGAGCGATTGGAGGCTGTTTTAGCACTGTACAGTCGCCTAAGGCTGAAAAGTGGCTTATGTGAAAAATGAGCGTTTCTGAGCGAGAGCAGCCTGTTTTTGCACTAAGCTGCATTTCACTGAAAAAAGGTCTTTCAAACAGGTTTAATAGCCTGAACTGGTTGAATTTGGATGTTATTCATGGCAAAGGAGTTTTTACCTGGAATTTCATTCATTAAAGGTGAAAAGTGGGTTATGTCAAAAATGAGCGTTTCAGAGCGATAGGAGGCTGTTTTAGCACTGTACAGTCTCCTAAGGCTGAAAAGTGGCTTATGTGAAAAATGAGCGTTTCAGAGCGAGAGCAGCCTGTTTTTGCACTAAGCTGCATTTCACTGAAAAAAGGTCTTTCAAACAGGTTTACTAGCCTGAACTGGTTGAATTTGGATCTTCTTCATGGCAAAGGAGTTTTTACCTGGAATTTCATTCATTAAAGGTGAAAAGTGGCTTATGTGAAAAATGAGCGTTTCAGAGCGATTGGAGGCTGTTTTAGCGCTGAAAAGTGGCTTATGTGAAAAATGAGCGTTTCAGAGCGATTGGAGGCTGTTTTAGCACTGTACAGTCGCCTAAGGCTGAAAAGTGGCTTATGTGAAAAATGAGCGTTTCTGAGCGAGAGCAGCCTGTTTTTGCACTAAGCTGCATTTCACTGAAAAAAGGTCTTTCAAACAGGTTTAATAGCCTGAACTGGTTGAATTTGGATGTTATTCATGGCAAAGGAGTTTTTACCTGGAATTTCATTCATTAAAGGTGAAAAGTGGGTTATGTCAAAAATGAGCGTTTCAGAGCGATAGGAGGCTGTTTTAGCACTGTACAGTCTCCTAAGGCTGAAAAGTGGCTTATGTGAAAAATGAGCGTTTCAGAGCGAGAGCAGCCTGTTTTTGCACTAAGCTGCATTTCACTGAAAAAAGGTCTTTCAAACAGGTTTACTAGCCTGAACTGGTTGAATTTGGATCTTCTTCATGGCAAAGGAGTTTTTACCTGGAATTTCATTCATTAAAGGTGAAAAGTGGCTTATGTCAAAAATGAGCGTTTCAGAGCGATTGGAGGCTGTTTTAGCGCTGAAAAGTGGCTTATGTGAAAAATGAGCGTTTCAGAGCGATTGGAGGCTGTTTTAGCACTGTACAGTCGCCTAAGGCTGAAAAGTGGCTTATGTGAAAAATGAGCGTTTCAGAGCGAGAGCAGCCTGTTTTTGCACTAAGCTGCATTTCACTGAAAAAAGGTCTTTCAAACAGGTTTACTAGCCTGAACTGGTTGAATTTGGATCTTCTTCATGGCAAAGGAGTTTTTACCTGGAATTTCATTCATTAAAGGTGAAAAGTGGCTTATGTCAAAAATGAGCGTTTCAGAGCGATTGGAGGCTGTTTTAGCACTGTACAGTCGCCTAAGGCTGAAAAGTGGCTTATGTGAAAAATGAGCGTTTCAGAGCGAGAGCAGCCTGTTTTTGCACTAAGCTGCATTTCACTGAAAAAAGGTCTTTCAAACAGGTTTACTAGCCTGAACTGGTTGAATTTGGATCTTCTTCATGGCAAATGAGTTTTTACCTGGAATTTAATTCATTAAGGCTGAAAAGTGGGTTATGTCAAAAATGAGCGTTTCAGAGCGATAGGAGGCTGTTTTAGCACTGTACAGTCGCCTAAGGCTGAAAAGTGGCTTATGTGAAAAATGAGCGTTTCAGAGCGAGAGGAGGCTGTTTTTGCACTAAGCTGCATTTCACTGAAAAAAGGTCTTTCAACCAGGTTTACTAGCCTGAACTGGATGAATTTGGATCTTCTTCATGGCAAAGGAGTTTTTACCTGGAATTTCATTCATTAAAGGTGAAAAGTGGCTTATGTCAAAAATTAGCGTTTCAGAGCGATTGGAGGCTGTTTTAGCGCTGAAAAGTGGCTTATGTGAAAAATGAGCGTTTCAGAGCGAGAGCAGCCTGTTTTTGCACTAAGCTGCATTTCACTGAAAAAAGGTCTTTCAAACAGGTTTACTAGCCTGAACTGGTTGAATTTGGATCTTCTTCATGGCAAAGGAGTTTTTACCTGGAATTTCATTCATTAAAGGTGAAAAGTGGCTTATGTCAAAAATGAGCGTTTCAGAGCGATTGGAGGCTGTTTTAGCGCTGAAAAGTGGCTTATGTGAAAAATGAGCGTTTCAGAGCGAGAGCAGCCTGTTTTTGCACTAAGCTGCATTTCACTGAAAAAAGGTCTTTCAAACAGGTTTACTAGCCTGAACTGGTTGAATTTGGATCTTCTTCATGGCAAAGGAGTTTTTACCTGGAATTTCATTCATTAAAGGTGAAAAGTGGCTTATGTCAAAAATGAGCGTTTCAGAGCGATTGGAGGCTGTTTTAGCGCTGAAAAGTGGCTTATGTGAAAAATGAGCGTTTCAGAGCGATTGGAGGCTGTTTTAGCACTGTACAGTCGCCTAAGGCTGAAAAGTGGCTTATGTGAAAAATGAGCGTTTCAGAGCGAGAGCAGCCTGTTTTTGCACTAAGCTGCATTTCACTGAAAAAAGGTCTTTCAAACAGGTTTACTAGCCTGAACTGGTTGAATTTGGATCTTCTTCATGGCAAAGGAGTTTTTACCTGGAATTTCATTCATTAAAGGTGAAAAGTGGCTTATGTCAAAAATGAGCGTTTCAGAGCGATTGGAGGCTGTTTTAGCGCTGAAAAGTGGCTTATGTGAAAAATGAGCGTTTCAGAGCGAGAGCAGCCTGTTTTTGCACTAAGCTGCATTTCACTGAAAAAAGGTCTTTCAAACAGGTTTACTAGCCTGAACTGGTTGAATTTGGATCTTCTTCATGGCAAAGGAGTTTTTACCTGGAATTTCATTCATTAAAGGTGAAAAGTGGCTTATGTCAAAAATGAGCGTTTCAGAGCGATTGGAGGCTGTTTTAGCGCTGAAAAGTGGCTTATGTGAAAAATGAGCGTTTCAGAGCGAGAGCAGCCTGTTTTTGCACTAAGCTGCATTTCACTGAAAAAAGGTCTTTCAAACAGGTTTACTAGCCTGAACTGGTTGAATTTGGATCTTCTTCATGGCAAAGGAGTTTTTACCTGGAATTTCATTCATTAAAGGTGAAAAGTGGCTTATGTCAAAAATGAGCGTTTCAGAGCGATTGGAGGCTGTTTTAGCGCTGAAAAGTGGCTTATGTGAAAAATGAGCGTTTCAGAGCGAGAGCAGCCTGTTTTTGCACTAAGCTGCATTTCACTGAAAAAAGGTCTTTCAAACAGGTTTACTAGCCTGAACTGGTTGAATTTGGATCTTCTTCATGGCAAAGGAGTTTTTACCTGGAATTTCATTCATTAAAGGTGAAAAGTGGCTTATGTCAAAAATGAGCGTTTCAGAGCGATTGGAGGCTGTTTTAGCGCTGAAAAGTGGCTTATGTGAAAAATGAGCGTTTCAGAGCGAGAGCAGCCTGTTTTTGCACTAAGCTGCATTTCACTGAAAAAAGGTCTTTCAAACAGGTTTACTAGCCTGAACTGGTTGAATTTGGATCTTCTTCATGGCAAAGGAGTTTTTACCTGGAATTTCATTCATTAAAGGTGAAAAGTGGCTTATGTCAAAAATGAGCGTTTCAGAGCGATTGGAGGCTGTTTTAGCGCTGAAAAGTGGCTTATGTGAAAAATGAGCGTTTCAGAGCGATTGGAGGCTGTTTTAGCACTGTACAGTCGCCTAAGGCTGAAAAGTGGCTTATGTGAAAAATGAGCGTTTCTGAGCGAGAGCAGCCTGTTTTTGCACTAAGCTGCATTTCACTGAAAAAAGGTCTTTCAAACAGGTTTAATAGCCTGAACTGGTTGAATTTGGATGTTATTCATGGCAAATGAGTTTTTACCTGGAATTTAATTCATTAAGGCTGAAAAGTGGGTTATGTCAAAAATGAGCGTTTCAGAGCGATAGGAGGCTGTTTTAGCACTGTACAGTCGCCTAAGGCTGAAAAGTGGCTTATGTGAAAAATGAGCGTTTCAGAGCGAGAGGAGGCTGTTTTTGCACTAAGCTGCATTTCACTGAAAAAAGGTCTTTCAACCAGGTTTACTAGCCTGAACTGGATGAATTTGGATCTTCTTCATGGCAAAGGAGTTTTTACCTGGAATTTCATTCATTAAAGGTGAAAAGTGGCTTATGTCAAAAATGAGCGTTTCAGAGCGATTGGAGGCTGTTTTAGCGCTGAAAAGTGGCTTATGTGAAAAATGAGCGTTTCAGAGCGAGAGCAGCCTGTTTTTGCACTAAGCTGCATTTCACTGAAAAAAGGTCTTTCAAACAGGTTTACTAGCCTGAACTGGTTGAATTTGGATCTTCTTCATGGCAAATGAGTTTTTACCTGGAATTTCATTCATTAAAGGTGAAAAGTGGCTTATGTCAAAAATGAGCGTTTCAGAGCGATTGGAGGCTGTTTTAGCACTGTACAGTCGCCTAAGGCTGAAAAGTGGCTTATGTGAAAAATGAGCGTTTCAGAGCGAGAGCAGCCTGTTTTTGCACTAAGCTGCATTTCACTGAAAAAAGGTCTTTCAAACAGGTTTACTAGCCTGAACTGGTTGAATTTGGATCTTCTTCATGGCAAATGAGTTTTTACCTGGAATTTAATTCATTAAGGCTGAAAAGTGGGTTATGTCAAAAATGAGCGTTTCAGAGCGATAGGAGGCTGTTTTAGCACTGTACAGTCGCCTAAGGCTGAAAAGTGGCTTATGTGAAAAATGAGCGTTTCAGAGCGAGAGGAGGCTGTTTTTGCACTAAGCTGCATTTCACTGAAAAAAGGTCTTTCAACCAGGTTTACTAGCCTGAACTGGATGAATTTGGATCTTCTTCATGGCAAAGGAGTTTTTACCTGGAATTTCATTCATTAAAGGTGAAAAGTGGCTTATGTGAAAAATGAGCGTTTCAGAGCGATTGGAGGCTGTTTTAGCGCTGAAAAGTGGCTTATGTGAAAAATGAGCGTTTCAGAGCGAGAGCAGCCTGTTTTTGCACTAAGCTGCATTTCACTGAAAAAAGGTCTTTCAAACAGGTTTACTAGCCTGAACTGGTTGAATTTGGATCTTCTTCATGGCAAAGGAGTTTTTACCTGGAATTTCATTCATTAAAGGTGAAAAGTGGCTTATGTCAAAAATGAGCGTTTCAGAGCGATTGGAGGCTGTTTTAGCACTGTACAGTCGCCTAAGGCTGAAAAGTGGCTTATGTGAAAAATGAGCGTTTCAGAGCGAGAGCAGCCTGTTTTTGCACTAAGCTGCATTTCACTGAAAAAAGGTCTTTCAAACAGGTTTACTAGCCTGAACTGGTTGAATTTGGATCTTCTTCATGGCAAATGAGTTTTTACCTGGAATTTAATTCATTAAGGCTGAAAAGTGGGTTATGTCAAAAATGAGCGTTTCAGAGCGATAGGAGGCTGTTTTAGCACTGTACAGTCGCCTAAGGCTGAAAAGTGGCTTATGTGAAAAATGAGCGTTTCAGAGCGAGAGCAGCCTGTTTTTGCACTAAGCTGCATTTCACTGAAAAAAGGTCTTTCAAACAGGTTTACTAGCCTGAACTGGTTGAATTTGGATCTTCTTCATGGCAAAGGAGTTTTTACCTGGAATTTCATTCATTAAAGGTGAAAAGTGGCTTATGTCAAAAATGAGCGTTTCAGAGCGATTGGAGGCTGTTTTAGCGCTGAAAAGTGGCTTATGTGAAAAATGAGCGTTTCAGAGCGAGAGCAGCCTGTTTTTGCACTAAGCTGCATTTCACTGAAAAAAGGTCTTTCAAACAGGTTTACTAGCCTGAACTGGTTGAATTTGGATCTTCTTCATGGCAAAGGAGTTTTTACCTGGAATTTCATTCATTAAAGGTGAAAAGTGGCTTATGTCAAAAATGAGCGTTTCAGAGCGATTGGAGGCTGTTTTAGCGCTGAAAAGTGGCTTATGTGAAAAATGAGCGTTTCAGAGCGAGAGCAGCCTGTTTTTGCACTAAGCTGCATTTCACTGAAAAAAGGTCTTTCAAACAGGTTTACTAGCCTGAACTGGTTGAATTTGGATCTTCTTCATGGCAAAGGAGTTTTTACCTGGAATTTCATTCATTAAAGGTGAAAAGTGGCTTATGTCAAAAATGAGCGTTTCAGAGCGATTGGAGGCTGTTTTAGCGCTGAAAAGTGGCTTATGTGAAAAATGAGCGTTTCAGAGCGATTGGAGGCTGTTTTAGCACTGTACAGTCGCCTAAGGCTGAAAAGTGGCTTATGTGAAAAATGAGCGTTTCTGAGCGAGAGCAGCCTGTTTTTGCACTAAGCTGCATTTCACTGAAAAAAGGTCTTTCAAACAGGTTTACTAGCCTGAACTGGTTGAATTTGGATCTTCTTCATGGCAAAGGAGTTTTTACCTGGAATTTCATTCATTAAAGGTGAAAAGTGGCTTATGTCAAAAATGAGCGTTTCAGAGCGATTGGAGGCTGTTTTAGCGCTGAAAAGTGGCTTATGTGAAAAATGAGCGTTTCAGAGCGATTGGAGGCTGTTTTAGCACTGTACAGTCGCCTAAGGCTGAAAAGTGGCTTATGTGAAAAATGAGCGTTTCTGAGCGAGAGCAGCCTGTTTTTGCACTAAGCTGCATTTCACTGAAAAAAGGTCTTTCAAACAGGTTTAATAGCCTGAACTGGTTGAATTTGGATGTTATTCATGGCAAAGGAGTTTTTACCTGGAATTTCATTCATTAAAGGTGAAAAGTGGGTTATGTCAAAAATGAGCGTTTCAGAGCGATAGGAGGCTGTTTTAGCACTGTACAGTCTCCTAAGGCTGAAAAGTGGCTTATGTGAAAAATGAGCGTTTCAGAGCGAGAGCAGCCTGTTTTTGCACTAAGCTGCATTTCACTGAAAAAAGGTCTTTCAAACAGGTTTACTAGCCTGAACTGGTTGAATTTGGATCTTCTTCATGGCAAAGGAGTTTTTACCTGGAATTTCATTCATTAAAGGTGAAAAGTGGCTTATGTCAAAAATGAGCGTTTCAGAGCGATTGGAGGCTGTTTTAGCGCTGAAAAGTGGCTTATGTGAAAAATGAGCGTTTCAGAGCGATTGGAGGCTGTTTTAGCACTGTACAGTCGCCTAAGGCTGAAAAGTGGCTTATGTGAAAAATGAGCGTTTCTGAGCGAGAGCAGCCTGTTTTTGCACTAAGCTGCATTTCACTGAAAAAAGGTCTTTCAAACAGGTTTAATAGCCTGAACTGGTTGAATTTGGATGTTATTCATGGCAAAGGAGTTTTTACCTGGAATTTCATTCATTAAAGGTGAAAAGTGGGTTATGTCAAAAATGAGCGTTTCAGAGCGATAGGAGGCTGTTTTAGCACTGTACAGTCTCCTAAGGCTGAAAAGTGGCTTATGTGAAAAATGAGCGTTTCAGAGCGAGAGCAGCCTGTTTTTGCACTAAGCTGCATTTCACTGAAAAAAGGTCTTTCAAACAGGTTTACTAGCCTGAACTGGTTGAATTTGGATCTTCTTCATGGCAAAGGAGTTTTTACCTGGAATTTCATTCATTAAAGGTGAAAAGTGGCTTATGTCAAAAATGAGCGTTTCAGAGCGATTGGAGGCTGTTTTAGCACTGTACAGTCGCCTAAGGCTGAAAAGTGGCTTATGTGAAAAATGAGCGTTTCAGAGCGAGAGCAGCCTGTTTTTGCACTAAGCTGCATTTCACTGAAAAAAGGTCTTTCAAACAGGTTTACTAGCCTGAACTGGTTGAATTTGGATCTTCTTCATGGCAAATGAGTTTTTACCTGGAATTTAATTCATTAAGGCTGAAAAGTGGGTTATGTCAAAAATGAGCGTTTCAGAGCGATAGGAGGCTGTTTTAGCACTGTACAGTCGCCTAAGGCTGAAAAGTGGCTTATGTGAAAAATGAGCGTTTCAGAGCGAGAGGAGGCTGTTTTTGCACTAAGCTGCATTTCACTGAAAAAAGGTCTTTCAACCAGGTTTACTAGCCTGAACTGGATGAATTTGGATCTTCTTCATGGCAAAGGAGTTTTTACCTGGAATTTCATTCATTAAAGGTGAAAAGTGGCTTATGTCAAAAATTAGCGTTTCAGAGCGATTGGAGGCTGTTTTAGCGCTGAAAAGTGGCTTATGTGAAAAATGAGCGTTTCAGAGCGAGAGCAGCCTGTTTTTGCACTAAGCTGCATTTCACTGAAAAAAGGTCTTTCAAACAGGTTTACTAGCCTGAACTGGTTGAATTTGGATCTTCTTCATGGCAAAGGAGTTTTTACCTGGAATTTCATTCATTAAAGGTGAAAAGTGGCTTATGTCAAAAATGAGCGTTTCAGAGCGATTGGAGGCTGTTTTAGCGCTGAAAAGTGGCTTATGTGAAAAATGAGCGTTTCAGAGCGAGAGCAGCCTGTTTTTGCACTAAGCTGCATTTCACTGAAAAAAGGTCTTTCAAACAGGTTTACTAGCCTGAACTGGTTGAATTTGGATCTTCTTCATGGCAAAGGAGTTTTTACCTGGAATTTCATTCATTAAAGGTGAAAAGTGGCTTATGTCAAAAATGAGCGTTTCAGAGCGATTGGAGGCTGTTTTAGCGCTGAAAAGTGGCTTATGTGAAAAATGAGCGTTTCAGAGCGATTGGAGGCTGTTTTAGCACTGTACAGTCGCCTAAGGCTGAAAAGTGGCTTATGTGAAAAATGAGCGTTTCAGAGCGAGAGCAGCCTGTTTTTGCACTAAGCTGCATTTCACTGAAAAAAGGTCTTTCAAACAGGTTTACTAGCCTGAACTGGTTGAATTTGGATCTTCTTCATGGCAAAGGAGTTTTTACCTGGAATTTCATTCATTAAAGGTGAAAAGTGGCTTATGTCAAAAATGAGCGTTTCAGAGCGATTGGAGGCTGTTTTAGCGCTGAAAAGTGGCTTATGTGAAAAATGAGCGTTTCAGAGCGAGAGCAGCCTGTTTTTGCACTAAGCTGCATTTCACTGAAAAAAGGTCTTTCAAACAGGTTTACTAGCCTGAACTGGTTGAATTTGGATCTTCTTCATGGCAAAGGAGTTTTTACCTGGAATTTCATTCATTAAAGGTGAAAAGTGGCTTATGTCAAAAATGAGCGTTTCAGAGCGATTGGAGGCTGTTTTAGCGCTGAAAAGTGGCTTATGTGAAAAATGAGCGTTTCAGAGCGAGAGCAGCCTGTTTTTGCACTAAGCTGCATTTCACTGAAAAAAGGTCTTTCAAACAGGTTTACTAGCCTGAACTGGTTGAATTTGGATCTTCTTCATGGCAAAGGAGTTTTTACCTGGAATTTCATTCATTAAAGGTGAAAAGTGGCTTATGTCAAAAATGAGCGTTTCAGAGCGATTGGAGGCTGTTTTAGCGCTGAAAAGTGGCTTATGTGAAAAATGAGCGTTTCAGAGCGAGAGCAGCCTGTTTTTGCACTAAGCTGCATTTCACTGAAAAAAGGTCTTTCAAACAGGTTTACTAGCCTGAACTGGTTGAATTTGGATCTTCTTCATGGCAAAGGAGTTTTTACCTGGAATTTCATTCATTAAAGGTGAAAAGTGGCTTATGTCAAAAATGAGCGTTTCAGAGCGATTGGAGGCTGTTTTAGCGCTGAAAAGTGGCTTATGTGAAAAATGAGCGTTTCAGAGCGATTGGAGGCTGTTTTAGCACTGTACAGTCGCCTAAGGCTGAAAAGTGGCTTATGTGAAAAATGAGCGTTTCTGAGCGAGAGCAGCCTGTTTTTGCACTAAGCTGCATTTCACTGAAAAAAGGTCTTTCAAACAGGTTTAATAGCCTGAACTGGTTGAATTTGGATGTTATTCATGGCAAAGGAGTTTTTACCTGGAATTTCATTCATTAAAGGTGAAAAGTGGGTTATGTCAAAAATGAGCGTTTCAGAGCGATAGGAGGCTGTTTTAGCACTGTACAGTCTCCTAAGGCTGAAAAGTGGCTTATGTGAAAAATGAGCGTTTCAGAGCGAGAGCAGCCTGTTTTTGCACTAAGCTGCATTTCACTGAAAAAAGGTCTTTCAAACAGGTTTACTAGCCTGAACTGGTTGAATTTGGATCTTCTTCATGGCAAAGGAGTTTTTACCTGGAATTTCATTCATTAAAGGTGAAAAGTGGCTTATGTCAAAAATGAGCGTTTCAGAGCGATTGGAGGCTGTTTTAGCGCTGAAAAGTGGCTTATGTGAAAAATGAGCGTTTCAGAGCGATTGGAGGCTGTTTTAGCACTGTACAGTCGCCTAAGGCTGAAAAGTGGCTTATGTGAAAAATGAGCGTTTCAGAGCGAGAGCAGCCTGTTTTTGCACTAAGCTGCATTTCACTGAAAAAAGGTCTTTCAAACAGGTTTACTAGCCTGAACTGGTTGAATTTGGATCTTCTTCATGGCAAATGAGTTTTTACCTGGAATTTAATTCATTAAGGCTGAAAAGTGGGTTATGTCAAAAATGAGCGTTTCAGAGCGATAGGAGGCTGTTTTAGCACTGTACAGTCGCCTAAGGCTGAAAAGTGGCTTATGTGAAAAATGAGCGTTTCAGAGCGAGAGGAGGCTGTTTTTGCACTAAGCTGCATTTCACTGAAAAAAGGTCTTTCAACCAGGTTTACTAGCCTGAACTGGATGAATTTGGATCTTCTTCATGGCAAAGGAGTTTTTACCTGGAATTTCATTCATTAAAGGTGAAAAGTGGCTTATGTCAAAAATGAGCGTTTCAGAGCGATTGGAGGCTGTTTTAGCGCTGAAAAGTGGCTTATGTGAAAAATGAGCGTTTCAGAGCGAGAGCAGCCTGTTTTTGCACTAAGCTGCATTTCACTGAAAAAAGGTCTTTCAAACAGGTTTACTAGCCTGAACTGGTTGAATTTGGATCTTCTTCATGGCAAATGAGTTTTTACCTGGAATTTCATTCATTAAAGGTGAAAAGTGGCTTATGTCAAAAATGAGCGTTTCAGAGCGATTGGAGGCTGTTTTAGCACTGTACAGTCGCCTAAGGCTGAAAAGTGGCTTATGTGAAAAATGAGCGTTTCAGAGCGAGAGCAGCCTGTTTTTGCACTAAGCTGCATTTCACTGAAAAAAGGTCTTTCAAACAGGTTTACTAGCCTGAACTGGTTGAATTTGGATCTTCTTCATGGCAAATGAGTTTTTACCTGGAATTTAATTCATTAAGGCTGAAAAGTGGGTTATGTCAAAAATGAGCGTTTCAGAGCGATAGGAGGCTGTTTTAGCACTGTACAGTCGCCTAAGGCTGAAAAGTGGCTTATGTGAAAAATGAGCGTTTCAGAGCGAGAGGAGGCTGTTTTTGCACTAAGCTGCATTTCACTGAAAAAAGGTCTTTCAACCAGGTTTACTAGCCTGAACTGGATGAATTTGGATCTTCTTCATGGCAAAGGAGTTTTTACCTGGAATTTCATTCATTAAAGGTGAAAAGTGGCTTATGTGAAAAATGAGCGTTTCAGAGCGATTGGAGGCTGTTTTAGCGCTGAAAAGTGGCTTATGTGAAAAATGAGCGTTTCAGAGCGAGAGCAGCCTGTTTTTGCACTAAGCTGCATTTCACTGAAAAAAGGTCTTTCAAACAGGTTTACTAGCCTGAACTGGTTGAATTTGGATCTTCTTCATGGCAAATGAGTTTTTACCTGGAATTTAATTCATTAAGGCTGAAAAGTGGGTTATGTCAAAAATGAGCGTTTCAGAGCGATAGGAGGCTGTTTTAGCACTGTACAGTCGCCTAAGGCTGAAAAGTGGCTTATGTGAAAAATGAGCGTTTCAGAGCGAGAGCAGCCTGTTTTTGCACTAAGCTGCATTTCACTGAAAAAAGGTCTTTCAAACAGGTTTACTAGCCTGAACTGGTTGAATTTGGATCTTCTTCATGGCAAAGGAGTTTTTACCTGGAATTTCATTCATTAAAGGTGAAAAGTGGCTTATGTCAAAAATGAGCGTTTCAGAGCGATTGGAGGCTGTTTTAGCGCTGAAAAGTGGCTTATGTGAAAAATGAGCGTTTCAGAGCGAGAGCAGCCTGTTTTTGCACTAAGCTGCATTTCACTGAAAAAAGGTCTTTCAAACAGGTTTACTAGCCTGAACTGGTTGAATTTGGATCTTCTTCATGGCAAAGGAGTTTTTACCTGGAATTTCATTCATTAAAGGTGAAAAGTGGCTTATGTCAAAAATGAGCGTTTCAGAGCGATTGGAGGCTGTTTTAGCGCTGAAAAGTGGCTTATGTGAAAAATGAGCGTTTCAGAGCGAGAGCAGCCTGTTTTTGCACTAAGCTGCATTTCACTGAAAAAAGGTCTTTCAAACAGGTTTACTAGCCTGAACTGGTTGAATTTGGATCTTCTTCATGGCAAAGGAGTTTTTACCTGGAATTTCATTCATTAAAGGTGAAAAGTGGCTTATGTCAAAAATGAGCGTTTCAGAGCGATTGGAGGCTGTTTTAGCGCTGAAAAGTGGCTTATGTGAAAAATGAGCGTTTCAGAGCGATTGGAGGCTGTTTTAGCACTGTACAGTCGCCTAAGGCTGAAAAGTGGCTTATGTGAAAAATGAGCGTTTCTGAGCGAGAGCAGCCTGTTTTTGCACTAAGCTGCATTTCACTGAAAAAAGGTCTTTCAAACAGGTTTAATAGCCTGAACTGGTTGAATTTGGATGTTATTCATGGCAAAGGAGTTTTTACCTGGAATTTCATTCATTAAAGGTGAAAAGTGGGTTATGTCAAAAATGAGCGTTTCAGAGCGATAGGAGGCTGTTTTAGCACTGTACAGTCTCCTAAGGCTGAAAAGTGGCTTATGTGAAAAATGAGCGTTTCAGAGCGAGAGCAGCCTGTTTTTGCACTAAGCTGCATTTCACTGAAAAAAGGTCTTTCAAACAGGTTTACTAGCCTGAACTGGTTGAATTTGGATCTTCTTCATGGCAAAGGAGTTTTTACCTGGAATTTCATTCATTAAAGGTGAAAAGTGGCTTATGTCAAAAATGAGCGTTTCAGAGCGATTGGAGGCTGTTTTAGCGCTGAAAAGTGGCTTATGTGAAAAATGAGCGTTTCAGAGCGATTGGAGGCTGTTTTAGCACTGTACAGTCGCCTAAGGCTGAAAAGTGGCTTATGTGAAAAATGAGCGTTTCTGAGCGAGAGCAGCCTGTTTTTGCACTAAGCTGCATTTCACTGAAAAAAGGTCTTTCAAACAGGTTTAATAGCCTGAACTGGTTGAATTTGGATGTTATTCATGGCAAAGGAGTTTTTACCTGGAATTTCATTCATTAAAGGTGAAAAGTGGGTTATGTCAAAAATGAGCGTTTCAGAGCGATAGGAGGCTGTTTTAGCACTGTACAGTCTCCTAAGGCTGAAAAGTGGCTTATGTGAAAAATGAGCGTTTCAGAGCGAGAGCAGCCTGTTTTTGCACTAAGCTGCATTTCACTGAAAAAAGGTCTTTCAAACAGGTTTACTAGCCTGAACTGGTTGAATTTGGATCTTCTTCATGGCAAAGGAGTTTTTACCTGGAATTTCATTCATTAAAGGTGAAAAGTGGCTTATGTCAAAAATGAGCGTTTCAGAGCGATTGGAGGCTGTTTTAGCGCTGAAAAGTGGCTTATGTGAAAAATGAGCGTTTCAGAGCGATTGGAGGCTGTTTTAGCACTGTACAGTCGCCTAAGGCTGAAAAGTGGCTTATGTGAAAAATGAGCGTTTCAGAGCGAGAGCAGCCTGTTTTTGCACTAAGCTGCATTTCACTGAAAAAAGGTCTTTCAAACAGGTTTACTAGCCTGAACTGGTTGAATTTGGATCTTCTTCATGGCAAATGAGTTTTTACCTGGAATTTAATTCATTAAGGCTGAAAAGTGGGTTATGTCAAAAATGAGCGTTTCAGAGCGATAGGAGGCTGTTTTAGCACTGTACAGTCGCCTAAGGCTGAAAAGTGGCTTATGTGAAAAATGAGCGTTTCAGAGCGAGAGGAGGCTGTTTTTGCACTAAGCTGCATTTCACTGAAAAAAGGTCTTTCAACCAGGTTTACTAGCCTGAACTGGATGAATTTGGATCTTCTTCATGGCAAAGGAGTTTTTACCTGGAATTTCATTCATTAAAGGTGAAAAGTGGCTTATGTCAAAAATGAGCGTTTCAGAGCGATTGGAGGCTGTTTTAGCGCTGAAAAGTGGCTTATGTGAAAAATGAGCGTTTCAGAGCGAGAGCAGCCTGTTTTTGCACTAAGCTGCATTTCACTGAAAAAAGGTCTTTCAAACAGGTTTACTAGCCTGAACTGGTTGAATTTGGATCTTCTTCATGGCAAATGAGTTTTTACCTGGAATTTCATTCATTAAAGGTGAAAAGTGGCTTATGTCAAAAATGAGCGTTTCAGAGCGATTGGAGGCTGTTTTAGCACTGTACAGTCGCCTAAGGCTGAAAAGTGGCTTATGTGAAAAATGAGCGTTTCAGAGCGAGAGCAGCCTGTTTTTGCACTAAGCTGCATTTCACTGAAAAAAGGTCTTTCAAACAGGTTTACTAGCCTGAACTGGTTGAATTTGGATCTTCTTCATGGCAAATGAGTTTTTACCTGGAATTTAATTCATTAAGGCTGAAAAGTGGGTTATGTCAAAAATGAGCGTTTCAGAGCGATAGGAGGCTGTTTTAGCACTGTACAGTCGCCTAAGGCTGAAAAGTGGCTTATGTGAAAAATGAGCGTTTCAGAGCGAGAGGAGGCTGTTTTTGCACTAAGCTGCATTTCACTGAAAAAAGGTCTTTCAACCAGGTTTACTAGCCTGAACTGGATGAATTTGGATCTTCTTCATGGCAAAGGAGTTTTTACCTGGAATTTCATTCATTAAAGGTGAAAAGTGGCTTATGTGAAAAATGAGCGTTTCAGAGCGATTGGAGGCTGTTTTAGCGCTGAAAAGTGGCTTATGTGAAAAATGAGCGTTTCAGAGCGAGAGCAGCCTGTTTTTGCACTAAGCTGCATTTCACTGAAAAAAGGTCTTTCAAACAGGTTTACTAGCCTGAACTGGTTGAATTTGGATCTTCTTCATGGCAAAGGAGTTTTTACCTGGAATTTCATTCATTAAAGGTGAAAAGTGGCTTATGTCAAAAATGAGCGTTTCAGAGCGATTGGAGGCTGTTTTAGCACTGTACAGTCGCCTAAGGCTGAAAAGTGGCTTATGTGAAAAATGAGCGTTTCAGAGCGAGAGCAGCCTGTTTTTGCACTAAGCTGCATTTCACTGAAAAAAGGTCTTTCAAACAGGTTTACTAGCCTGAACTGGTTGAATTTGGATCTTCTTCATGGCAAATGAGTTTTTACCTGGAATTTAATTCATTAAGGCTGAAAAGTGGGTTATGTGAAAAATGAGCGTTTCAGAGCGAGAGCAGCCTGTTTTTGCACTAAGCTGCATTTCACTGAAAAAAGGTCTTTCAAACAGGTTTACTAGCCTGAACTGGTTGAATTTGGATCTTCTTCATGGCAAAGGAGTTTTTACCTGGAATTTCATTCATTAAAGGTGAAAAGTGGCTTATGTCAAAAATGAGCGTTTCAGAGCGATTGGAGGCTGTTTTAGCGCTGAAAAGTGGCTTATGTGAAAAATGAGCGTTTCAGAGCGAGAGCAGCCTGTTTTTGCACTAAGCTGCATTTCACTGAAAAAAGGTCTTTCAAACAGGTTTACTAGCCTGAACTGGTTGAATTTGGATCTTCTTCATGGCAAAGGAGTTTTTACCTGGAATTTCATTCATTAAAGGTGAAAAGTGGCTTATGTCAAAAATGAGCGTTTCAGAGCGATTGGAGGCTGTTTTAGCGCTGAAAAGTGGCTTATGTGAAAAATGAGCGTTTCAGAGCGAGAGCAGCCTGTTTTTGCACTAAGCTGCATTTCACTGAAAAAAGGTCTTTCAAACAGGTTTACTAGCCTGAACTGGTTGAATTTGGATCTTCTTCATGGCAAAGGAGTTTTTACCTGGAATTTCATTCATTAAAGGTGAAAAGTGGCTTATGTCAAAAATGAGCGTTTCAGAGCGATTGGAGGCTGTTTTAGCGCTGAAAAGTGGCTTATGTGAAAAATGAGCGTTTCAGAGCGATTGGAGGCTGTTTTAGCACTGTACAGTCGCCTAAGGCTGAAAAGTGGCTTATGTGAAAAATGAGCGTTTCTGAGCGAGAGCAGCCTGTTTTTGCACTAAGCTGCATTTCACTGAAAAAAGGTCTTTCAAACAGGTTTAATAGCCTGAACTGGTTGAATTTGGATGTTATTCATGGCAAAGGAGTTTTTACCTGGAATTTCATTCATTAAAGGTGAAAAGTGGGTTATGTCAAAAATGAGCGTTTCAGAGCGATAGGAGGCTGTTTTAGCACTGTACAGTCTCCTAAGGCTGAAAAGTGGCTTATGTGAAAAATGAGCGTTTCAGAGCGAGAGCAGCCTGTTTTTGCACTAAGCTGCATTTCACTGAAAAAAGGTCTTTCAAACAGGTTTACTAGCCTGAACTGGTTGAATTTGGATCTTCTTCATGGCAAAGGAGTTTTTACCTGGAATTTCATTCATTAAAGGTGAAAAGTGGCTTATGTCAAAAATGAGCGTTTCAGAGCGATTGGAGGCTGTTTTAGCGCTGAAAAGTGGCTTATGTGAAAAATGAGCGTTTCAGAGCGATTGGAGGCTGTTTTAGCACTGTACAGTCGCCTAAGGCTGAAAAGTGGCTTATGTGAAAAATGAGCGTTTCTGAGCGAGAGCAGCCTGTTTTTGCACTAAGCTGCATTTCACTGAAAAAAGGTCTTTCAAACAGGTTTAATAGCCTGAACTGGTTGAATTTGGATGTTATTCATGGCAAAGGAGTTTTTACCTGGAATTTCATTCATTAAAGGTGAAAAGTGGGTTATGTCAAAAATGAGCGTTTCAGAGCGATAGGAGGCTGTTTTAGCACTGTACAGTCTCCTAAGGCTGAAAAGTGGCTTATGTGAAAAATGAGCGTTTCAGAGCGAGAGCAGCCTGTTTTTGCACTAAGCTGCATTTCACTGAAAAAAGGTCTTTCAAACAGGTTTACTAGCCTGAACTGGTTGAATTTGGATCTTCTTCATGGCAAAGGAGTTTTTACCTGGAATTTCATTCATTAAAGGTGAAAAGTGGCTTATGTCAAAAATGAGCGTTTCAGAGCGATTGGAGGCTGTTTTAGCGCTGAAAAGTGGCTTATGTGAAAAATGAGCGTTTCAGAGCGATTGGAGGCTGTTTTAGCACTGTACAGTCGCCTAAGGCTGAAAAGTGGCTTATGTGAAAAATGAGCGTTTCAGAGCGAGAGCAGCCTGTTTTTGCACTAAGCTGCATTTCACTGAAAAAAGGTCTTTCAAACAGGTTTACTAGCCTGAACTGGTTGAATTTGGATCTTCTTCATGGCAAATGAGTTTTTACCTGGAATTTAATTCATTAAGGCTGAAAAGTGGGTTATGTCAAAAATGAGCGTTTCAGAGCGATAGGAGGCTGTTTTAGCACTGTACAGTCGCCTAAGGCTGAAAAGTGGCTTATGTGAAAAATGAGCGTTTCAGAGCGATTGGAGGCTGTTTTAGCGCTGAAAAGTGGCTTATGTGAAAAATGAGCGTTTCAGAGCGAGAGCAGCCTGTTTTTGCACTAAGCTGCATTTCACTGAAAAAAGGTCTTTCAAACAGGTTTACTAGCCTGAACTGGTTGAATTTGGATCTTCTTCATGGCAAAGGAGTTTTTACCTGGAATTTCATTCATTAAAGGTGAAAAGTGGCTTATGTCAAAAATGAGCGTTTCAGAGCGATTGGAGGCTGTTTTAGCACTGTACAGTCGCCTAAGGCTGAAAAGTGGCTTATGTGAAAAATGAGCGTTTCAGAGCGAGAGCAGCCTGTTTTTGCACTAAGCTGCATTTCACTGAAAAAAGGTCTTTCAAACAGGTTTACTAGCCTGAACTGGTTGAATTTGGATCTTCTTCATGGCAAATGAGTTTTTACCTGGAATTTAATTCATTAAGGCTGAAAAGTGGGTTATGTCAAAAATGAGCGTTTCAGAGCGATAGGAGGCTGTTTTAGCACTGTACAGTCGCCTAAGGCTGAAAAGTGGCTTATGTGAAAAATGAGCGTTTCAGAGCGAGAGGAGGCTGTTTTTGCACTAAGCTGCATTTCACTGAAAAAAGGTCTTTCAACCAGGTTTACTAGCCTGAACTGGATGAATTTGGATCTTCTTCATGGCAAAGGAGTTTTTACCTGGAATTTCATTCATTAAAGGTGAAAAGTGGCTTATGTCAAAAATTAGCGTTTCAGAGCGATTGGAGGCTGTTTTAGCGCTGAAAAGTGGCTTATGTGAAAAATGAGCGTTTCAGAGCGAGAGCAGCCTGTTTTTGCACTAAGCTGCATTTCACTGAAAAAAGGTCTTTCAAACAGGTTTACTAGCCTGAACTGGTTGAATTTGGATCTTCTTCATGGCAAAGGAGTTTTTACCTGGAATTTCATTCATTAAAGGTGAAAAGTGGCTTATGTCAAAAATGAGCGTTTCAGAGCGATTGGAGGCTGTTTTAGCGCTGAAAAGTGGCTTATGTGAAAAATGAGCGTTTCAGAGCGAGAGCAGCCTGTTTTTGCACTAAGCTGCATTTCACTGAAAAAAGGTCTTTCAAACAGGTTTACTAGCCTGAACTGGTTGAATTTGGATCTTCTTCATGGCAAAGGAGTTTTTACCTGGAATTTCATTCATTAAAGGTGAAAAGTGGCTTATGTCAAAAATGAGCGTTTCAGAGCGATTGGAGGCTGTTTTAGCGCTGAAAAGTGGCTTATGTGAAAAATGAGCGTTTCAGAGCGATTGGAGGCTGTTTTAGCACTGTACAGTCGCCTAAGGCTGAAAAGTGGCTTATGTGAAAAATGAGCGTTTCAGAGCGAGAGCAGCCTGTTTTTGCACTAAGCTGCATTTCACTGAAAAAAGGTCTTTCAAACAGGTTTACTAGCCTGAACTGGTTGAATTTGGATCTTCTTCATGGCAAAGGAGTTTTTACCTGGAATTTCATTCATTAAAGGTGAAAAGTGGCTTATGTCAAAAATGAGCGTTTCAGAGCGATTGGAGGCTGTTTTAGCGCTGAAAAGTGGCTTATGTGAAAAATGAGCGTTTCAGAGCGAGAGCAGCCTGTTTTTGCACTAAGCTGCATTTCACTGAAAAAAGGTCTTTCAAACAGGTTTACTAGCCTGAACTGGTTGAATTTGGATCTTCTTCATGGCAAAGGAGTTTTTACCTGGAATTTCATTCATTAAAGGTGAAAAGTGGCTTATGTCAAAAATGAGCGTTTCAGAGCGATTGGAGGCTGTTTTAGCGCTGAAAAGTGGCTTATGTGAAAAATGAGCGTTTCAGAGCGATTGGAGGCTGTTTTAGCACTGTACAGTCGCCTAAGGCTGAAAAGTGGCTTATGTGAAAAATGAGCGTTTCAGAGCGAGAGCAGCCTGTTTTTGCACTAAGCTGCATTTCACTGAAAAAAGGTCTTTCAAACAGGTTTAATAGCCTGAACTGGTTGAATTTGGATGTTATTCATGGCAAAGGAGTTTTTACCTGGAATTTCATTCATTAAAGGTGAAAAGTGGCTTATGTCAAAAATTAGCGTTTCAGAGCGATTGGAGGCTGTTTTAGCGCTGAAAAGTGGCTTATGTGAAAAATGAGCGTTTCAGAGCGAGAGCAGCCTGTTTTTGCACTAAGCTGCATTTCACTGAAAAAAGGTCTTTCAAACAGGTTTACTAGCCTGAACTGGTTGAATTTGGATCTTCTTCATGGCAAAGGAGTTTTTACCTGGAATTTCATTCATTAAAGGTGAAAAGTGGCTTATGTCAAAAATGAGCGTTTCAGAGCGATTGGAGGCTGTTTTAGCGCTGAAAAGTGGCTTATGTGAAAAATGAGCGTTTCAGAGCGATTGGAGGCTGTTTTAGCACTGTACAGTCGCCTAAGGCTGAAAAGTGGCTTATGTGAAAAATGAGCGTTTCAGAGCGAGAGCAGCCTGTTTTTGCACTAAGCTGCATTTCACTGAAAAAAGGTCTTTCAAACAGGTTTAATAGCCTGAACTGGTTGAATTTGGATGTTATTCATGGCAAAGGAGTTTTTACCTGGAATTTCATTCATTAAAGGTGAAAAGTGGCTTATGTCAAAAATTAGCGTTTCAGAGCGATTGGAGGCTGTTTTAGCGCTGAAAAGTGGCTTATGTGAAAAATGAGCGTTTCAGAGCGAGAGCAGCCTGTTTTTGCACTAAGCTGCATTTCACTGAAAAAAGGTCTTTCAAACAGGTTTACTAGCCTGAACTGGTTGAATTTGGATCTTCTTCATGGCAAAGGAGTTTTTACCTGGAATTTCATTCATTAAAGGTGAAAAGTGGCTTATGTCAAAAATGAGCGTTTCAGAGCGATTGGAGGCTGTTTTAGCGCTGAAAAGTGGCTTATGTGAAAAATGAGCGTTTCAGAGCGAGAGCAGCCTGTTTTTGCACTAAGCTGCATTTCACTGAAAAAAGGTCTTTCAAACAGGTTTACTAGCCTGAACTGGTTGAATTTGGATCTTCTTCATGGCAAAGGAGTTTTTACCTGGAATTTCATTCATTAAAGGTGAAAAGTGGCTTATGTCAAAAATGAGCGTTTCAGAGCGATTGGAGGCTGTTTTAGCGCTGAAAAGTGGCTTATGTGAAAAATGAGCGTTTCAGAGCGATTGGAGGCTGTTTTAGCACTGTACAGTCGCCTAAGGCTGAAAAGTGGATTATGTGAAAAATGAGCGTTTCTGAGCGAGAGCAGCCTGTTTTTGCACTAAGCTGCATTTCACTGAAAAAAGGTCTTTCAAACAGGTTTAATAGCCTGAACTGGTTGAATTTGGATGTTATTCATGGCAAAGGAGTTTTTACCTGGAATTTCATTCATTAAAGGTGAAAAGTGGGTTATGTCAAAAATGAGCGTTTCAGAGCGATAGGAGGCTGTTTTAGCACTGTACAGTCTCCTAAGGCTGAAAAGTGGCTTATGTGAAAAATGAGCGTTTCAGAGCGAGAGCAGCCTGTTTTTGCACTAAGCTGCATTTCACTGAAAAAAGGTCTTTCAAACAGGTTTACTAGCCTGAACTGGTTGAATTTGGATCTTCTTCATGGCAAAGGAGTTTTTACCTGGAATTTCATTCATTAAAGGTGAAAAGTGGCTTATGTCAAAAATGAGCGTTTCAGAGCGATTGGAGGCTGTTTTAGCGCTGAAAAGTGGCTTATGTGAAAAATGAGCGTTTCAGAGCGAGAGCAGCCTGTTTTTGCACTAAGCTGCATTTCACTGAAAAAAGGTCTTTCAAACAGGTTTACTAGCCTGAACTGGTTGAATTTGGATCTTCTTCATGGCAAAGGAGTTTTTACCTGGAATTTCATTCATTAAAGGTGAAAAGTGGCTTATGTCAAAAATGAGCGTTTCAGAGCGATTGGAGGCTGTTTTAGCACTGTACAGTCGCCTAAGGCTGAAAAGTGGCTTATGTGAAAAATGAGCGTTTCAGAGCGAGAGCAGCCTGTTTTTGCACTAAGCTGCATTTCACTGAAAAAAGGTCTTTCAAACAGGTTTACTAGCCTGAACTGGTTGAATTTGGATCTTCTTCATGGCAAATGAGTTTTTACCTGGAATTTAATTCATTAAGGCTGAAAAGTGGGTTATGTCAAAAATGAGCGTTTCAGAGCGATAGGAGGCTGTTTTAGCACTGTACAGTCGCCTAAGGCTGAAAAGTGGCTTATGTGAAAAATGAGCGTTTCAGAGCGAGAGGAGGCTGTTTTTGCACTAAGCTGCATTTCACTGAAAAAAGGTCTTTCAACCAGGTTTACTAGCCTGAACTGGATGAATTTGGATCTTCTTCATGGCAAAGGAGTTTTTACCTGGAATTTCATTCATTAAAGGTGAAAAGTGGCTTATGTCAAAAATGAGCGTTTCAGAGCGATTGGAGGCTGTTTTAGCGCTGAAAAGTGGCTTATGTGAAAAATGAGCGTTTCAGAGCGAGAGCAGCCTGTTTTTGCACTAAGCTGCATTTCACTGAAAAAAGGTCTTTCAAACAGGTTTACTAGCCTGAACTGGTTGAATTTGGATCTTCTTCATGGCAAATGAGTTTTTACCTGGAATTTAATTCATTAAGGCTGAAAAGTGGGTTATGTCAAAAATGAGCGTTTCAGAGCGATAGGAGGCTGTTTTAGCACTGTACAGTCGCCTAAGGCTGAAAAGTGGCTTATGTGAAAAATGAGCGTTTCAGAGCGAGAGGAGGCTGTTTTTGCACTAAGCTGCATTTCACTGAAAAAAGGTCTTTCAACCAGGTTTACTAGCCTGAACTGGATGAATTTGGATCTTCTTCATGGCAAAGGAGTTTTTACCTGGAATTTCATTCATTAAAGGTGAAAAGTGGCTTATGTCAAAAATTAGCGTTTCAGAGCGATTGGAGGCTGTTTTAGCGCTGAAAAGTGGCTTATGTGAAAAATGAGCGTTTCAGAGCGAGAGCAGCCTGTTTTTGCACTAAGCTGCATTTCACTGAAAAAAGGTCTTTCAAACAGGTTTACTAGCCTGAACTGGTTGAATTTGGATCTTCTTCATGGCAAAGGAGTTTTTACCTGGAATTTCATTCATTAAAGGTGAAAAGTGGCTTATGTCAAAAATGAGCGTTTCAGAGCGATTGGAGGCTGTTTTAGCGCTGAAAAGTGGCTTATGTGAAAAATGAGCGTTTCAGAGCGATTGGAGGCTGTTTTAGCACTGTACAGTCGCCTAAGGCTGAAAAGTGGCTTATGTGAAAAATGAGCGTTTCAGAGCGAGAGCAGCCTGTTTTTGCACTAAGCTGCATTTCACTGAAAAAAGGTCTTTCAAACAGGTTTACTAGCCTGAACTGGTTGAATTTGGATCTTCTTCATGGCAAAGGAGTTTTTACCTGGAATTTCATTCATTAAAGGTGAAAAGTGGCTTATGTCAAAAATGAGCGTTTCAGAGCGATTGGAGGCTGTTTTAGCGCTGAAAAGTGGCTTATGTGAAAAATGAGCGTTTCAGAGCGAGAGCAGCCTGTTTTTGCACTAAGCTGCATTTCACTGAAAAAAGGTCTTTCAAACAGGTTTACTAGCCTGAACTGGTTGAATTTGGATCTTCTTCATGGCAAAGGAGTTTTTACCTGGAATTTCATTCATTAAAGGTGAAAAGTGGCTTATGTCAAAAATGAGCGTTTCAGAGCGATTGGAGGCTGTTTTAGCGCTGAAAAGTGGCTTATGTGAAAAATGAGCGTTTCAGAGCGATTGGAGGCTGTTTTAGCACTGTACAGTCGCCTAAGGCTGAAAAGTGGCTTATGTGAAAAATGAGCGTTTCAGAGCGAGAGCAGCCTGTTTTTGCACTAAGCTGCATTTCACTGAAAAAAGGTCTTTCAAACAGGTTTACTAGCCTGAACTGGTTGAATTTGGATCTTCTTCATGGCAAAGGAGTTTTTACCTGGAATTTCATTCATTAAAGGTGAAAAGTGGCTTATGTCAAAAATGAGCGTTTCAGAGCGATTGGAGGCTGTTTTAGCGCTGAAAAGTGGCTTATGTGAAAAATGAGCGTTTCAGAGCGAGAGCAGCCTGTTTTTGCACTAAGCTGCATTTCACTGAAAAAAGGTCTTTCAAACAGGTTTACTAGCCTGAACTGGTTGAATTTGGATCTTCTTCATGGCAAAGGAGTTTTTACCTGGAATTTCATTCATTAAAGGTGAAAAGTGGCTTATGTCAAAAATGAGCGTTTCAGAGCGATTGGAGGCTGTTTTAGCGCTGAAAAGTGGCTTATGTGAAAAATGAGCGTTTCAGAGCGATTGGAGGCTGTTTTAGCACTGTACAGTCGCCTAAGGCTGAAAAGTGGCTTATGTGAAAAATGAGCGTTTCTGAGCGAGAGCAGCCTGTTTTTGCACTAAGCTGCATTTCACTGAAAAAAGGTCTTTCAAACAGGTTTAATAGCCTGAACTGGTTGAATTTGGATGTTATTCATGGCAAAGGAGTTTTTACCTGGAATTTCATTCATTAAAGGTGAAAAGTGGGTTATGTCAAAAATGAGCGTTTCAGAGCGATAGGAGGCTGTTTTAGCACTGTACAGTCTCCTAAGGCTGAAAAGTGGCTTATGTGAAAAATGAGCGTTTCAGAGCGAGAGCAGCCTGTTTTTGCACTAAGCTGCATTTCACTGAAAAAAGGTCTTTCAAACAGGTTTACTAGCCTGAACTGGTTGAATTTGGATCTTCTTCATGGCAAAGGAGTTTTTACCTGGAATTTCATTCATTAAAGGTGAAAAGTGGCTTATGTCAAAAATGAGCGTTTCAGAGCGATTGGAGGCTGTTTTAGCGCTGAAAAGTGGCTTATGTGAAAAATGAGCGTTTCAGAGCGATTGGAGGCTGTTTTAGCACTGTACAGTCGCCTAAGGCTGAAAAGTGGCTTATGTGAAAAATGAGCGTTTCTGAGCGAGAGCAGCCTGTTTTTGCACTAAGCTGCATTTCACTGAAAAAAGGTCTTTCAAACAGGTTTAATAGCCTGAACTGGTTGAATTTGGATGTTATTCATGGCAAAGGAGTTTTTACCTGGAATTTCATTCATTAAAGGTGAAAAGTGGGTTATGTCAAAAATGAGCGTTTCAGAGCGATAGGAGGCTGTTTTAGCACTGTACAGTCTCCTAAGGCTGAAAAGTGGCTTATGTGAAAAATGAGCGTTTCAGAGCGAGAGCAGCCTGTTTTTGCACTAAGCTGCATTTCACTGAAAAAAGGTCTTTCAAACAGGTTTACTAGCCTGAACTGGTTGAATTTGGATCTTCTTCATGGCAAAGGAGTTTTTACCTGGAATTTCATTCATTAAAGGTGAAAAGTGGCTTATGTCAAAAATGAGCGTTTCAGAGCGATTGGAGGCTGTTTTAGCGCTGAAAAGTGGCTTATGTGAAAAATGAGCGTTTCAGAGCGAGAGCAGCCTGTTTTTGCACTAAGCTGCATTTCACTGAAAAAAGGTCTTTCAAACAGGTTTACTAGCCTGAACTGGTTGAATTTGGATCTTCTTCATGGCAAAGGAGTTTTTACCTGGAATTTCATTCATTAAAGGTGAAAAGTGGCTTATGTCAAAAATGAGCGTTTCAGAGCGATTGGAGGCTGTTTTAGCACTGTACAGTCGCCTAAGGCTGAAAAGTGGCTTATGTGAAAAATGAGCGTTTCAGAGCGAGAGCAGCCTGTTTTTGCACTAAGCTGCATTTCACTGAAAAAAGGTCTTTCAAACAGGTTTACTAGCCTGAACTGGTTGAATTTGGATCTTCTTCATGGCAAATGAGTTTTTACCTGGAATTTAATTCATTAAGGCTGAAAAGTGGGTTATGTCAAAAATGAGCGTTTCAGAGCGATAGGAGGCTGTTTTAGCACTGTACAGTCGCCTAAGGCTGAAAAGTGGCTTATGTGAAAAATGAGCGTTTCAGAGCGAGAGGAGGCTGTTTTTGCACTAAGCTGCATTTCACTGAAAAAAGGTCTTTCAACCAGGTTTACTAGCCTGAACTGGATGAATTTGGATCTTCTTCATGGCAAAGGAGTTTTTACCTGGAATTTCATTCATTAAAGGTGAAAAGTGGCTTATGTCAAAAATGAGCGTTTCAGAGCGATTGGAGGCTGTTTTAGCGCTGAAAAGTGGCTTATGTGAAAAATGAGCGTTTCAGAGCGAGAGCAGCCTGTTTTTGCACTAAGCTGCATTTCACTGAAAAAAGGTCTTTCAAACAGGTTTACTAGCCTGAACTGGTTGAATTTGGATCTTCTTCATGGCAAATGAGTTTTTACCTGGAATTTAATTCATTAAGGCTGAAAAGTGGGTTATGTCAAAAATGAGCGTTTCAGAGCGATAGGAGGCTGTTTTAGCACTGTACAGTCGCCTAAGGCTGAAAAGTGGCTTATGTGAAAAATGAGCGTTTCAGAGCGAGAGCAGCCTGTTTTTGCACTAAGCTGCATTTCACTGAAAAAAGGTCTTTCAAACAGGTTTACTAGCCTGAACTGGTTGAATTTGGATCTTCTTCATGGCAAAGGAGTTTTTACCTGGAATTTCATTCATTAAAGGTGAAAAGTGGCTTATGTCAAAAATGAGCGTTTCAGAGCGATTGGAGGCTGTTTTAGCGCTGAAAAGTGGCTTATGTGAAAAATGAGCGTTTCAGAGCGATTGGAGGCTGTTTTAGCACTGTACAGTCGCCTAAGGCTGAAAAGTGGCTTATGTCAAAAATGAGCGTTTCAGAGCGATTGGAGGCTGTTTTAGCGCTGAAAAGTGGCTTATGTGAAAAATGAGCGTTTCAGAGCGATAGGAGGCTGTTTTAGCACTGTACAGTCTCCTAAGGCTGAAAAGTGGCTTATGTGAAAAATGAGCGTTTCAGAGCGATTGGAGGCTGTTTTAGCGCTGAAAAGTGGCTTATGTGAAAAATGAGCGTTTCAGAGCGAGAGCAGCCTGTTTTTGCACTAAGCTGCATTTCACTGAAAAAAGGTCTTTCAAACAGGTTTACTAGCCTGAACTGGTTGAATTTGGATCTTCTTCATGGCAAAGGAGTTTTTACCTGGAATTTCATTCATTAAAGGTGAAAAGTGGCTTATGTCAAAAATGAGCGTTTCAGAGCGATTGGAGGCTGTTTTAGCACTGTACAGTCGCCTAAGGCTGAAAAGTGGCTTATGTGAAAAATGAGCGTTTCAGAGCGAGAGCAGCCTGTTTTTGCACTAAGCTGCATTTCACTGAAAAAAGGTCTTTCAAACAGGTTTACTAGCCTGAACTGGTTGAATTTGGATCTTCTTCATGGCAAATGAGTTTTTACCTGGAATTTAATTCATTAAGGCTGAAAAGTGGGTTATGTCAAAAATGAGCGTTTCAGAGCGATAGGAGGCTGTTTTAGCACTGTACAGTCGCCTAAGGCTGAAAAGTGGCTTATGTGAAAAATGAGCGTTTCAGAGCGAGAGGAGGCTGTTTTTGCACTAAGCTGCATTTCACTGAAAAAAGGTCTTTCAACCAGGTTTACTAGCCTGAACTGGATGAATTTGGATCTTCTTCATGGCAAAGGAGTTTTTACCTGGAATTTCATTCATTAAAGGTGAAAAGTGGCTTATGTCAAAAATTAGCGTTTCAGAGCGATTGGAGGCTGTTTTAGCGCTGAAAAGTGGCTTATGTGAAAAATGAGCGTTTCAGAGCGAGAGCAGCCTGTTTTTGCACTAAGCTGCATTTCACTGAAAAAAGGTCTTTCAAACAGGTTTACTAGCCTGAACTGGTTGAATTTGGATCTTCTTCATGGCAAAGGAGTTTTTACCTGGAATTTCATTCATTAAAGGTGAAAAGTGGCTTATGTCAAAAATGAGCGTTTCAGAGCGATTGGAGGCTGTTTTAGCGCTGAAAAGTGGCTTATGTGAAAAATGAGCGTTTCAGAGCGAGAGCAGCCTGTTTTTGCACTAAGCTGCATTTCACTGAAAAAAGGTCTTTCAAACAGGTTTAATAGCCTGAACTGGTTGAATTTGGATGTTATTCATGGCAAAGGAGTTTTTACCTGGAATTTCATTCATTAAAGGTGAAAAGTGGGTTATGTCAAAAATGAGCGTTTCAGAGCGATAGGAGGCTGTTTTAGCACTGTACAGTCTCCTAAGGCTGAAAAGTGGCTTATGTGAAAAATGAGCGTTTCAGAGCGAGAGCAGCCTGTTTTTGCACTAAGCTGCATTTCACTGAAAAAAGGTCTTTCAAACAGGTTTACTAGCCTGAACTGGTTGAATTTGGATCTTCTTCATGGCAAAGGAGTTTTTACCTGGAATTTCATTCATTAAAGGTGAAAAGTGGCTTATGTCAAAAATGAGCGTTTCAGAGCGATTGGAGGCTGTTTTAGCGCTGAAAAGTGGCTTATGTGAAAAATGAGCGTTTCAGAGCGAGAGCAGCCTGTTTTTGCACTAAGCTGCATTTCACTGAAAAAAGGTCTTTCAAACAGGTTTACTAGCCTGAACTGGTTGAATTTGGATCTTCTTCATGGCAAAGGAGTTTTTACCTGGAATTTCATTCATTAAAGGTGAAAAGTGGCTTATGTCAAAAATGAGCGTTTCAGAGCGATTGGAGGCTGTTTTAGCGCTGAAAAGTGGCTTATGTGAAAAATGAGCGTTTCAGAGCGAGAGCAGCCTGTTTTTGCACTAAGCTGCATTTCACTGAAAAAAGGTCTTTCAAACAGGTTTACTAGCCTGAACTGGTTGAATTTGGATCTTCTTCATGGCAAAGGAGTTTTTACCTGGAATTTCATTCATTAAAGGTGAAAAGTGGCTTATGTCAAAAATGAGCGTTTCAGAGCGATTGGAGGCTGTTTTAGCGCTGAAAAGTGGCTTATGTGAAAAATGAGCGTTTCAGAGCGAGAGCAGCCTGTTTTTGCACTAAGCTGCATTTCACTGAAAAAAGGTCTTTCAAACAGGTTTACTAGCCTGAACTGGTTGAATTTGGATCTTCTTCATGGCAAAGGAGTTTTTACCTGGAATTTCATTCATTAAAGGTGAAAAGTGGCTTATGTCAAAAATGAGCGTTTCAGAGCGATTGGAGGCTGTTTTAGCGCTGAAAAGTGGCTTATGTGAAAAATGAGCGTTTCAGAGCGATTGGAGGCTGTTTTAGCACTGTACAGTCGCCTAAGGCTGAAAAGTGGCTTATGTGAAAAATGAGCGTTTCAGAGCGAGAGCAGCCTGTTTTTGCACTAAGCTGCATTTCACTGAAAAAAGGTCTTTCAAACAGGTTTACTAGCCTGAACTGGTTGAATTTGGATCTTCTTCATGGCAAAGGAGTTTTTACCTGGAATTTCATTCATTAAAGGTGAAAAGTGGCTTATGTCAAAAATGAGCGTTTCAGAGCGATTGGAGGCTGTTTTAGCGCTGAAAAGTGGCTTATGTGAAAAATGAGCGTTTCAGAGCGAGAGCAGCCTGTTTTTGCACTAAGCTGCATTTCACTGAAAAAAGGTCTTTCAAACAGGTTTACTAGCCTGAACTGGTTGAATTTGGATCTTCTTCATGGCAAAGGAGTTTTTACCCTGGAATTTCATTCATTAAAGGTGAAAAGTGGCTTATGTGAAAAATGAGCGTTTCAGAGCGATTGGAGGCTGTTTTAGCACTGTACAGTCGCCTAAGGCTGAAAGTGGCTTATGTGAAAAATGAGCGTTTCAGAGCGAGAGCAGCCTGTTTTTGCACTAAGCTGCATTTCACTGAAAAAAGGTCTTTCAAACAGGTTTAATAGCCTGAACTGGTTGAATTTGGATCTTATTCATGGCAAAGGAGTTTTTACCTGGAATTTCATTCATTAAAGGTGAAAAGTGGGTTATGTCAAAAATGAGCGTTTCAGAGCGATAGGAGGCTGTTTTAGCACTGTACAGTCTCCTAAGGCTGAAAAGTGGCTTATGTGAAAAATGAGCGTTTCAGAGCGAGAGCAGCCTGTTTTTGCACTAAGCTGCATTTCACTGAAAAAGGTCTTTCAAACAGGTTTACTAGCCTGAACTGGTTGAATTTGGATCTTCTTCATGGCAAAGGAGTTTTTACCTGGAATTTCATTCATTAAAGGTGAAAAGTGGCTTATGTCAAAAATGAGCGTTTCAGAGCGATTGGAGGCTGTTTTAGCGCTGAAAAGTGGCTTATGTGAAAAATGAGCGTTCAGAGCGATTGGAGGCTGTTTTAGCACTGTACAGTCGCCTAAGGCTGAAAAGTGGCTTATGTCAAAAATGAGCGTTTCAGAGCGATTGGAGGCTGTTTTAGCGCTGAAAAGTGGCTTATGTGAAAAATGAGCGTTTCAGAGCGATAGGAGGCTGTTTTAGCACTGTACAGTCTCCTAAGGCTGAAAAGTGGCTTATGTGAAAAATGAGCGTTTCAGAGCGATTGGAGGCTGTTTTAGCGCTGAAAAGTGGCTTATGTGAAAAATGAGCGTTTCAGAGCGAGAGCAGCCTGTTTTTGCACTAAGCTGCATTTCACTGAAAAAAGGTCTTTCAAACAGGTTTACTAGCCTGAACTGGTTGAATTTGGATCTTCTTCATGGCAAAGGAGTTTTACCTGGAATTTCATTCATTAAAGGTGAAAAGTGGCTTATGTCAAAAATGAGCGTTTCAGAGCGATTGGAGGCTGTTTTAGCACTGTACAGTCGCCTAAGGCTGAAAAGTGGCTTATGTGAAAAATGAGCGTTTCAGAGCGAGAGGAGGCTGTTTTTGCACTAAGCTGCATTTCACTGAAAAAAGGTCTTCAACCAGGTTTACTAGCCTGAACTGGATGAATTTGGATCTTCTTCATGGCAAAGGAGTTTTTACCTGGAATTTCATTCATTAAAGGTGAAAAGTGGCTTATGTCAAAAATTAGCGTTTCAGAGCGATTGGAGGCTGTTTTAGCGCTGAAAAGTGGCTTATGTGAAAAATGAGCGTTTCAGAGCGAGAGCAGCCTGTTTTTGCACTAAGCTGCATTTCACTGAAAAAAGGTCTTTCAAACAGGTTTACTAGCCTGAACTGGTTGAATTTGGATCTTCTTCATGGCAAAGGAGTTTTTACCTGGAATTTCATTCATTAAAGGTGAAAAGTGGCTTATGTCAAAAATGAGCGTTTCAGAGCGATTGGAGGCTGTTTTAGCGCTGAAAAGTGGCTTATGTGAAAAATGAGCGTTTCAGAGCGATTGGAGGCTGTTTTAGCACTGTACAGTCGCCTAAGGCTGAAAAGTGGCTTATGTGAAAAATGAGCGTTTCAGAGCGAGAGCAGCCTGTTTTTGCACTAAGCTGCATTTCACTGAAAAAAGGTCTTTCAAACAGGTTTACTAGCCTGAACTGGTTGAATTTGGATCTTCTTCATGGCAAAGGAGTTTTTACCTGGAATTTCATTCATTAAAGGTGAAAAGTGGCTTATGTCAAAAATGAGCGTTTCAGAGCGATTGGAGGCTGTTTTAGCGCTGAAAAGTGGCTTATGTGAAAAATGAGCGTTTCAGAGCGAGAGCAGCCTGTTTTTGCACTAAGCTGCATTTCACTGAAAAAAGGTCTTTCAAACAGGTTTACTAGCCTGAACTGGTTGAATTTGGATCTTCTTCATGGCAAAGGAGTTTTTACCTGGAATTTCATTCATTAAAGGTGAAAAGTGGCTTATGTCAAAAATGAGCGTTTCAGAGCGATTGGAGGCTGTTTTAGCGCTGAAAAGTGGCTTATGTGAAAAATGAGCGTTTCAGAGCGATTGGAGGCTGTTTTAGCACTGTACAGTCGCCTAAGGCTGAAAAGTGGCTTATGTGAAAAATGAGCGTTTCAGAGCGAGAGCAGCCTGTTTTTGCACTAAGCTGCATTTCACTGAAAAAAGGTCTTTCAAACAGGTTTACTAGCCTGAACTGGTTGAATTTGGATCTTCTTCATGGCAAAGGAGTTTTTACCTGGAATTTCATTCATTAAAGGTGAAAAGTGGCTTATGTCAAAAATGAGCGTTTCAGAGCGATTGGAGGCTGTTTTAGCGCTGAAAAGTGGCTTATGTGAAAAATGAGCGTTTCAGAGCGAGAGCAGCCTGTTTTTGCACTAAGCTGCATTTCACTGAAAAAAAGGTCTTTCAAACAGGTTTACTAGCCTGAACTGGTTGAATTTGGATGTTATTCATGGCAAAGGAGTTTTTACCTGGAATTTCATTCATTAAAGGTGAAAAGTGGGTTATGTCAAAAATGAGCGTTTCAGAGCGATAGGAGGCTGTTTTAGCACTGTACAGTCTCCTAAGGCTGAAAAGTGGCTTATGTGAAAAATGAGCGTTTCAGAGCGAGAGCAGCCTGTTTTTGCACTAAGCTGCATTTCACTGAAAAAAGGTCTTTCAAACAGGTTTACTAGCCTGAACTGGTTGAATTTGGATCTTCTTCATGGCAAAGGAGTTTTTACCTGGAATTTCATTCATTAAAGGTGAAAAGTGGCTTATGTCAAAAATGAGCGTTTCAGAGCGATTGGAGGCTGTTTTAGCGCTGAAAAGTGGCTTATGTGAAAAATGAGCGTTTCAGAGCGATTGGAGGCTGTTTTAGCACTGTACAGTCGCCTAAGGCTGAAAAGTGGCTTATGTGAAAAATGAGCGTTTCTGAGCGAGAGCAGCCTGTTTTTGCACTAAGCTGCATTTCACTGAAAAAAGGTCTTTCAAACAGGTTTAATAGCCTGAACTGGTTGAATTTGGATGTTATTCATGGCAAAGGAGTTTTTACCTGGAATTTCATTCATTAAA